>NC_137112.1:3829769-3849769 GCF_949357685.1 Gobio gobio | reverse complement strand
ACAGGTCAAACAAACACACTTTACATCACTTCAGCAGAGCTACAGGTCAAACAAACACACTTTACATCACTTCTGCAGAGCTACAGGTCAAACAAACACACTTTACATCACTTCTGCAGAGCTACAGGTCACACAAACACACTTTACATCACTTCTGCAGAGCTACAGGTCACACAAACACACTTTACATCACTTCTGCAGAGCTACAGGTCACACAAACACACTTTACATCACTTCAGCAGAGCTACAGGTCAAACAAACACACTTTACATCACTTCTGCAGAGCTACAGGTCAAACAAACACACTTTACATCACTTCTGCAGAGCTACAGGTCACACAAACACACTTTACATCACTTCTGCAGAGCTACAGGTCACACAAACACACTTTACATCACTTCTGCAGAGCTACAGGTCAAACAAACACACTTTACATCACTTCTGCAGAGCTACAGGTCACACAAACACACTTTACATCACTTCTGCAGAGCTACAGGTCAAACAAACACACTTTACATCACTTCTGCGGAGCTACAGGTCACACAAACACACTTTACATCACTTCTGCAGAGCTACAGGTCACACAAACACACTTTACATCACTTCAGCAGAGCTACAGGTCAAACAAACACACTTTACATCACTTCTGCAGAGCTACAGGTCACACAAACACACTTTACATCACTTCAGCAGAGCTACAGGTCACACAAACACACTTTACATCACTTCAGCAGAGCTACAGGTCACACAAACACACTTTACATCACTTCAGCAGAGCTACAGGTCACACAAACACACTTTACATCACTTCAGCAGAGCTACAGGTCAAACAAACACACTTTACATCACTTCTGCAGAGCTACAGGTCAAACAAACACACTTTACATCACTTCTGCAGAGCTACAGGTCACACAAACACACTTTACATCACTTCTGCAGAGCTACAGGTCACACAAACACACTTTACATCACTTCTGCGGAGCTACAGGTCACACAAACACACTTTACATCACTTCTGCAGAGCTACAGGTCACACAAACACACTTTACATCACTTCAGCAGAGCTACAGGTCAAACAAACACACTTTACATCACTTCTGCGGAGCTACAGGTCACACAAACACACTTTACATCACTTCTGCGGAGCTACAGGTCACACAAACACACTTTACATCACTTCTGCGGAGCTACAGGTCACACAAACACACTTTACATCACTTCAGCAGAGCTACAGGTCAAACAAACACACTTTACATCACTTCAGCAGAGCTACAGGTCAAACAAACACACTTTACATCACTTCAGCAGAGCTACAGGTCACACAAACACACTTTACATCACTTCTGCAGAGCTACAGGTCACACAAACACACTTTACATCACTTCAGCAGAGCTACAGGTCACACAAACACACTTTACATCACTTCTGCAGAGCTACAGGTCACACAAACACACTTTACATCACTTCAGCAGAGCTACAGGTCAAACAAACACACTTTACATCACTTCTGCAGACCTACAGGTCACACAAACACACTTTACATCACTTCAGCAGAGCTACAGGTCACACAAACACACTTTACATCACTTCTGCAGAGCTACAGGTCACACAAACACACTTTACATCACTTCTGCAGAGCTACAGGTCACACAAACACACTTTACATCACTTCTGCGGAGCTACAGGTCACACAAACACACTTTACATCACTTCTGCGGAGCTACAGGTCACACAAACACACTTTACATCACTTCAGCAGAGCTACAGGTCACACAAACACACTTTACATCACTTCTGCAGAGCTACAGGTCACACAAACACACTTTACATCACTTCTGCAGAGCTACAGGTCACACAAACACACTTTACATCACTTCTGCAGAGCTACAGGTCACACAAACACACTTTAAATCACTTCTGCAGAGCTACAGATCACACAAACACACTTTACATCACTTCTGCAGAGCTACAGGTCACACAAACACACTTTACATCACTTCAGCAGAGCTACAGGTCACACAAACACACTTTACATCACTTCAGCAGAGCTACAGGTCACACAAACACACTTTACATCACTTCTGCAGAGCTACAGGTCACACAAACACACTTTACATCACTTCAGCAGAGCTACAGGTCACACAAACACACTTTACATCACTTCTCTACAGGTCACACAAACACACTTTACATCACTTCTGCAGCGTTTGTGCGGTTTGCATAATTACGGCAATATCAGCAATATTTTCAATAGTACGATTTTACATTAAAATCATATAAATGCGTCATCTTTTCAAGCACCTTTGAGCTTTTTTCTGTTCATTTTAATGAGAACATTTGAACTATTTCGTTTATAATATTTTTAATAAAATATGACATATGCTGAGTTGTTTCAACTCATGTTTGGGTCAAATATAGACAAAGCCTGTGTGTGTGTGTGTGTGTGTGTGTGTGTGTGTGTGTGTGTGTGTGTGTGTGTGTGTGTGTGTGTGTGTGTGTGTGTGTGTGTGTGTGTGTGTGTGTGTGTGTGTGTGTGTGTGTGTGTGTGTGTGTGTGTGTGTGTGTGTGTGTGTGTGTGTGTGTGTGTGTGTGTGTGTGTGTGTGTGTGTGTGTGTGTGTGTGTGTGTGTGTGTGTGTGTGTGTGTGTGTGTGTGTTAAATTGTGAATATATGCTGATTCAGTTACAAGAATGCAATTTTTTTTAATACAAAATTGGGACATAATGAAAAACGATCCAATAATGATAATAAAAAAGGTTTCATTTGAATAATTTATATTTAAAGATTATATATATATATTTAAAACATTGTTTTCCATATTATTTAGGGATGAAATTAATTTGATTTGTGGACCACAAAACCAGTCATAAGGGTAAATTTATTGCAATTAAGATGTATTGATCATCATCAGCTGAATAAATAATCTCTCCATTGATTTATGGTTTATGATAATATTTGAAAATCTGGAATCTGAGGGTGCAAAAAAATCTAAATATATTGAGAAAATCTCCTTTAAAGTTGTCCAAATGAAGTCCTCAGCAATGCATATTACTACTAATAATACATTTATGATATATTTACAGTAGGACATTTACTAAATATCTTCATGGAACATGATCTTAATATCCTAATGATTTTCGGCATAAAAGAGAAATATATATATATATATATATATATTTAAAAAAAAACAAATAATAGGGAAAAAAAAGGAAAAATGCATCTGTCCTTTTAAGCACCTTTGATTGTTTTCCAGTTAATCTTAATGAGTAACATGCAGTCTTAAATTTGAACTATTTGGTTTAAAATATTTTTGATAAAATATTACATATGCTGGGTTGTTTCGACTCATGTTTGGGTCAAATATAAACAAAGCCAATATGTTCATTTAATCCAATATCAGTTCATCAAACGGGAACATTTGTCCTTTATAACAAGCACTTTATAAATAACAGCAATAGGAGCAATATCTTCAATATTACGATTTTAAATGAAAATTATATAAATTTTGAAAAAATTGATTTTAAATTAAAGTTATATATGAAAAACAAGGGAAAATGCATCTGTAACTAGTTGCAATTTTAAGCACCTTTTCAGCTTTTTTAAGTTCAAATGCATTTTTAATTTTGAACTATGTTGTTTAAAATATTTTTGAATAAACTGTTTAACTCTAAAACATGCTGGGTTGTTTCCACTCATGTTTGGGTCAAATATAGACAAAGCCAATATGTTAATTTAATCCAATATCAGTTCGTTAGACAGGAGCGTTTGTCCTGTTTGCAAAACTAGCGCTTGATAAATAACAGCAGTATGAGCTTCTTTTGTACTTTTTTTTCAATATTAAGATTTTGAATTTAAGTTATATATAAAAAACAAGGGAAAATGCATCTGTAACTAGTTGCAATTTTAAGCACCTTTTGAGCTTTTTTCAATTCAAATGCATTTTTAATTTTGAACTATGTCGTTTAAAATATTTGTGAATAAACTGTTTAACTCTAAAACATGCTGGGTTGTTTCGACTCATGTTTGGGTCAAATATAGACAAACCGAACAGGTTCATTTAATCCATTATTTTTGACCCAAACACTGATTGAAACCCCCCAGCATGTTTTACAGTCTACCCGACTACTATAAATGTTTAAAGTGCTTTAAAATCTAACACTAAATGCTAGTAAAGAACTCACGGTCGGATGTTTTCTCAGCTGTGTGATCTCTGTCCGCCGCTGACACCTGTACGGATGAAGAGTAGTTTCCTCCGCTCGGTTCCCGTGTGTGTGTGTGTGTGTGTGTCTCTTCCTCCTGACCGCTGTCTTTTATACACCTGATTATTCACTTTCCTGAAGTCTGTCCTGCGTCACGCCGGTCCCGGTAGGATACACCCAAATGGATGGTGATCTGGCGGTCAAACATAAATTGGGTTTCTCGGAAAGACGTGTTATTGCTGACTCATTTTTTGATTTTCTTTAATACTTAAACGTCATTCGGTATGTTTTTCGCCGATTTTACTGTGACTTGTAATATTTGAAATGCTGAAGTCCGATGTGTCAGAGCTCGGGACGGGTCAAGGCGGCGTCCGCTGGTAATTGGGCATCTTCATTCGATTGTGAGAGGTATGACGTGATGTGTGTTGTATCAGACTCATTATAGAAGCATCGGACAATCATATTACAGAATTCTGCAGGTCTGCTGATCTAATATTACTGCTCAGTATTCCTCCACCCACTGTACTCAGGTCTGTGTACTGTACAACGGGTCGTCTCAGGTCGAAATATAACAGCCGATCTTACCAACACAAACAGAACCGAAATATACACGACTCTAAACGATTGACTACATTAATAATGCATTGATTTTTGTGCTTGCCCATGCAAAGCTGTGGCCATTTCGTCCTCAGAGTTGATGTGTTAGAAGCAGGGAAAATGGGCAAGCGTAAGGATTTGAGCGAGTTTGACAAGGGCCAGATTGTGTTGGGTCAGAGCATCTCCAAAACTGCAGCTCTTGTGGGGTGTTGACCAGTGGAGAACCGGCCACAGGGTCATTGATTCACATGGGGAGCGAAGGCTGGATAATGCGCCGCCACAAAGCACAAATGCTTCAGGAATGAGTTTGAGGCGTTGACTCGGCCTCCAAATTCCCCAGATCTCAATCCAATCGAGCATCTGTGGGATGAGCTGAACAAACAAGTGGCCTCACCTCGCAACTCACAGGACTTAAAGGATCTGCTGCTAACATCTTGGTCCAGGGGTCTAGTGGAGTCCATGCCAAAAGTGGGACCAACACAATATTAGGCCTGATCGGTGTACACTCACCTAAAGGATTATTAGGAACGCCTGTTCAATTTCTCATTAATGCAATGATCTAATCAACCAATCACATGGCAGTTGCTTCAATGCATTTAGGGGTGTGGTCCTGGTCAAGACAATCTCCTGAACTCCACACTGAATGTCGGAATGGGAAAGAAAGGGGATTTAAGCAATTTTGAGCGTGGCATGGTTGTTGGTGCCAGACCGAGTATTTCACAATCTGCTCAGTTACTGGGATTTTCACGCACAACCATTTCTAGGGTTTACAAAGAATGGTGTGAAAAGGGAAAAACATCCAGTACGCGGCAGTCCTGTGGGAGAAAATGCCTTGTTGATGCTAGAGGTCAGAGGAGAATGGGCCGACTGATTCAAGCTGATAGAAGAGCAACTTTGACTGAAATAACCACTCGTTACAACCGAGGTTTGCAGCAAAGCATTTGTGAAGCCACAACACACACAACCTTGAGGCGGATGGGCTACAACAGCAGAAGACCCCACCGGGTACCACTCATCTCCACTACAAATAGGAAAAAGAGGCGACAATTTGCACAAGCTCACCAAAATTGGACAGTTGAAGACTGGAAAAATGTTGCCTGATCTGATGAGTCTGGATTTCTGTTGAGACATTCAGATGGTAGAGTCAGAATTTGGCGTAAACAGAATGAGAACATGGATCCATCATGCCTTGTTTCCACTGTGCAGGCTGGTGGTGGTGGTGTAATGGTGTGGGGGATGTTTTCTTGGCACACTTTAGGCCCCTTAGTGCCATTTGGGCATGGTTTAAATACCACGGCCTACCTGAGCATTGTTTCTGACCATGTCCATCCCTTTATGAGCACCATGTCCCCATCCTCTGATGGCTACTTCCAGCAGGATAATGCACCGTCACAAAGCTCCAATCATTTCAAATTGGTTTCTTGAACATGACAATGAGTTCACTGGACTAAAATGGCCGCCACAGTCACCAGATCTCAACCCAATAGAGCATCTTTGGGATGTGGTGGAACGGGAACTTTGTGACCTGGATGTGCATCCCACAAATCTCCATCAACTGCAAGATGCTCTCCTATCAATATGGGCCAACATTTCTAAAGAATGCTTTCAGCAGCTTGTTGAATCAATGCCACGTAGAATTAAGGCAGTTCTGAAGGCGAAAGGGGGTCAAACACAGTATTAGTATGTGTTCCTAATAATCCTTTAGGTGAGTGTATGTCAGTAATACATTGATTTTGATGCTTGCCCGTTGCCAAGGTGTTGCTATGCAGTTGCTTTGGTGTACTAAGTGTTTCTAGTGCGTTGCTATGTGGTTCCTCCAGGGTGTTCTGGTTGTTCTGTGATATTCCTCTCAGTATTCACGGGTCAGGTGTGCTTTAGCATGGCTTCACCAGAGCGGCTCTGGGTCTCTGTCAGTGATGCTGCTCTGTGAGGTCATAACGACCCCCTGAGGACTTCATTTCCTGATCTCTGGATGACGGTAAAACCAGAGATGGAAATTAGCCACTAATTAAGACGGTTCTGATGATGTTCTCTGATGAAAGAAAAAAACATTTAGCAAAGTGCACTGCAAAAAAATGCTTTTCTTACTTAGTATTTTTGTCTTGTTTTCAGTCCAAATATCTAAAAAATCTTACATTAAGAAGCATTTACTAGACAAGCTTAAGTTTTACAAAAATAATCTTGTTTTCTGTTTGAATTAAGATTATTTTGCTTATTTTAAGCAAAAACTTTTGCTTGTCTAGTGAATAGAAACTTTTTTTAATTACAAGATATCACGGGGAAACTTCTCCAGTTTATTACTGGCATAAACATAAAAAAAATGTATTACAAGTTTTGTGTAAATTAATGTTTTAATATGCAAATGAGGCCTTATACACCTAAACATACGCTAATTTGCATACTTTTCCAAAAACAAAATCTGGAAATTGGAAAGGACTATGTTTAAAATTCTTGGTTCTATTTTTTGACATATTAGAGGAGAGGTCTTTTACAGAGGGGATTCTGGGTATATTATTTTGTGCTTTAGTAAATTAGAGAATACTGACAATAGCCTTAAAAAAATCAATTTCCGCCAGGTTTTTTGGAGTTAAATGACCTATAACTCAGGATAGGAATGATATATCAACAAATCCCTCTGTAACAGCCTTCAGAATATACAACCCCAAATCAGAAAAAGTTGGGACAGTATGGAAAACGCAAATAAATAAAAAAAAAGAAGTGATTTCTAAATTTAATTTGACTTGTATTTCATTGCAGACAATATGAACACAAAATATTTCATGTTTTGTCTGGTCAACTTCATGTCATTTGTAAATATGCATCCTTTCCTGTCATTCAGACCTGCAACACATTTCAAAAAAAGTTGGGACAGTAAAACATTTACCACTTTGTAATGTTGCCATTCCTTTTACAACACTTAAAAGACGTTTAGGGACTGAAGCAGGGCCGGCTCTGTAAATCTGGGGGCCCTAAGCAGGATAATTTTGGGGCCCTGCCTTGCAGTGAATAATGGAGTATTGCACCGCAAACCAGCAACTGTACACAATCTAACACTTGCACATTTCATCTGTATATCTTTTAACATGATTGCCTACAATTATTTTACTGCTTATTAAAGTACACTCACTGAAACAGTAAAAGTAAAGATTACAGATTTGCACATTTCTTTCATACATAAGGTCAATTTGTTGTAAACAAATAAATATTAATAATTTAGCATTAACAATATATAGCTAACTTACAACATTAGCCACAGTGGTATGCGGCTCGCTATGCTCTACTGAAGCAGCAGTAGAGTCGCCTCCTCCAGCTGTTGAGATTACAATATAATTAATAATAAATACAGTATGCAGAGTAGATAAAACACATTCATTTTAAATTAATATTAAAGTACAATTAGACAACATAGTGAATTATGATTATAAAACTAAATTTTTTATTGGCAAGAGGAAAATTAGCTATGTTGAAGTTGCGCACAAAACTATTCAAAAGAAAGGCAGTGGGAAATATTTACTTGTGTCAGCCTCATGAAATGTTTCTCCACGACCACCAAAATATTTAAGAATGGCTCCTCCTGAGAAAGTGACATTTAGTTTTTTACAATTATGTTAAGGGTAAATTAAAAGAAATCCAATGTTAAATTATATTATTTAATTATTGGTTGATTAACTCTTACATACTGTTCATATTTTAAATCTTCACAGCATGGAGGGAGATATTTTTTACCTTTTATGATTACACACAGTAATACATTCACTGTAAAAAAAATCAGGTGCCCAATTGAACATTTTCTAGTGAGCGATCACATCTAAAATTTTCAGTTGGCCAAATTTAATTTCTTGAATTTTAATTGAATTAAATTGCATCAATTCACATTAATTCAATTTGGCCAACTGAAAAATTTGATGTGATCGCTCACTAGAAAATTTTCAATTGGGGACCTGCTTTTTTTTACAGTGTTCTTTACTAAAATTTACCACAAATCCATTTTGCTTTTAGGTGTCTTGTATCGATCATCATTCAATAATGTTTCAGAGAGGACACTGTGTTTTCTTTAGGTTTAAATGGTCTGGGCGATTTAGCTTAACAAGATATAAAATATTTCATAATAGTATATAGATTAATATTTATTAATAATCTTTAATTGCCTATTCAGTTAAGACCATAAGAAAAAGCTTGTATTTAACCGCTTTATTTTAAACTTCATTTTGATTTTGACTGTCAAATGATTGCTCTTTCTCTTCCTTTTTACTTTCTTTCTCTCGAATGTTCAATAATTAAACAATTTTTTATTGTAATAAGCGTCTATTGAGACAAAGATTTTTTGTTTTTTTCTTTCCCAGAACTAGTGTAGGTCATGTAACGTTAACTGTTAAAAAGAAAATACATTCATAGGAGGTGGGTCTGTCTCTACGCGGTCTGTAGCCCAGAGCTGGGGCCGACGGCTGGACCATAGCGCAAGCAATGTTGATTCAGCATAATCGACGGACAGCTAACGTTATGCTGCGTTCACACCAAACGCAAATAGAGTGTCTGGCGCGAGTGATTTGATTTCAATGTTAAGTCAATGGAAAGGCGCGTTGACGAGCGTCTGGAGGTCCTGCGGCGCGGAAGTGCTTTTCGCGCGGTGCGAATGACGCGAATTGAGCGTCTTGCGTGATAAACTGCGGCGACGCTGGCGAGTGCAATCTGTAGTTAGGGGGCCCCCTAGTGGCGGCGGGGCCCTAAGCAGCCGCTTAGTTCGCTTATAGGGAGAGCCGGCTCTGGACTGAAGACACCAAGTGATAAAGTGTTTCAGGTGTAATTTTGTCCCATTCTTCCTGCAAACAAGTCTTAAGGTGCACTGTAAAAAATTATTGTGATTTTAACGGTATTTTACTGTAAAAATGCTACGGTGAAAAACAGTTAATTGGTTAACAGAAAGTTTCCGTATTATATACGGTGAATAACTGTAATAGATCTTACCTTACATTTAATTTCATTTTACAGTAAAATACCGTTAAATGTACAGTTTTTGGAAGTGAAAAAGAAGAAGTCATTGTGTAATTTACAGTGAAAACCCGTAAATTGACATTCCCAGCGTGACACTTCGCATTTGATGTATTTTCATTGCAATAACTATGTTTCTTCTTTGTTTTTCCTAATCAGTTATGTAGGGTATTAGGGTTTTATGTTACATCTGATGTTGTTAAATTAATGCTTACTGCATTTTTTAAATGTCGTGTTTTACCATGATGGTGTTTAGTGTTTGTGTGAATGACACTGAGCACCTTCTATATATTAGTATTGTCCTCTGCTTGTGATGAGCTTTGATTCATCACGTGCTTCTCATCACCACTGTGATTGGTGGTTGTCCGTATATATCAAAGGTACATAACAGATATTAGTATTTCAATAGGTTGGCAATTTAACATTATTTCAATACAATACATTATAAACCTTTAAATTATATTGTTTTGAACTGTAAAATAAAACATTTTTTAACCGCAATTATTACATTATAAACCTTTAAATTATATGGTGCTGTCCCTAAAATTCTAAAACATTACTGCCGTATTTTTTACGGTAAAGTTCTGGCAACCACAACTGCCGTTTTTTTACCGTAAATTTTACGGGGATTTTTCTTACAGTGTGGGCAACAGTACGGGTAACAGTAACAGGTCTTCGTTGTCACACATTCTCTATTGGAGACAGGTCGGGACTGAGGCAGGCCAGTCAAGTACCCGAACCCTCTTCCTCCGCAGCCAGGACTTTGTAATGTGTGCAGAATGTGGTTTTGCATTGTCTTGTTGAAATATGCATGGACGTCCCTAGAAAAGATGTCTTCTTGAAGGCAACATATTATGCTCCAAAATCTCTATGTACTTTTCAGCATTAATGGTGCCTTCACAGAAGTGCAAGTTACCATTGCCAAGGGCACTGACACAACCCCATACCATGACAGACCCTGGCTATTGGACTTGTTGCTGGTAACAGTCTGGATGATCCTTTTCTTCTTTGGTCCGGAGCACACGGCGTCCATTCCTCCCAAAAAATACCTGAAATACTGCTTCATCTAACCACAGTACACGTTTCCACTGTGTGATGGTCCATCCCAGATGCCTCTGAGCCCAGAGAAGTCGACGGCGCTTCTGGACACTGTTAACATAGGGCTTCCTTTTGGCACAGTACAGTTTTAACTGGCATTTGTGGATGTAAGTACGTATTGTGGTACTTGACAAAGGTTTGCCAAAGTGGTCCTGAGCCCATGTGGTGATATCGCTTCTAGATGAATGACGATTCTTGATGCAGTGCCGCCTGAGGGATCAGAGATCACGGTTGTTCAGCTTAGGCTTGCGCCCTTGTCCTTTACGCACTGAAATTCCTCCAGATTCCTTGAATCTTTTAATTATGTTATGCACTGTTGAATGTGAAATATCCAAATCTCTTTCTATCTTTCTTTGAGGAACATTGTTTTTAAACATTTCAATAATTTTCTCACGTATTTGTTGGCAAACTGGCGATCCTCGGCCCATCTTTGCTCCTAAAGGATTAGACCTTTCTTGGATGCTGCTTTTGTACCAAATCATAATTACAATCACCTGTTGACATCACCTGTTTCAAATCACATCATTATTTAACCATTTGACCTCATTACTAGCCCTAAATTGCTCCTGTCCCAACTTTTTTTGAAATGTGTTGTAGGTCTGAATGACAGGAAAGGATGCATATTTACAAATGACATGAAGTTGACCAGACAAAACATGAAATATTTTGTGTTCATATTGTCTGCAATGAAATACAAGTCAAAGTAAATTTAGAAATCGCTTCTTTTTTTTTTATTTGCGTTTTCCATACTGTCCCAACTTTTTCTGATTTGGGGTTGTAGAAATTTTCTGATTTATACTGGATTTAGTTAATTTTTTTTGACAAAAAAAAGTGCATTTTTTTTTTTTTTTTTTACACTTTCCCATTCATTTTCAATGTGGGGTCAATCTGACCCCGATGGGACTTAAACGGTACTTTTTTTTTTTACACACCTTTAGAACAACCAAATCGAGCCCAGATTTGTTGTGCATGTTTGGATAGATAATTTAGGAAAAGTCACAGAGTCTCATGGCCCTGAGATGAAGGGAACACTTTTTAAAAATGGAGGAAAAGTCCAGTGGGGTCAGCTGGAGCCCAAGGGACGATTAAGGGTTAAGGGAGCAAACTGGCCCAAAATCTCCAAATTGACCACTGCATGAAAAAACGATGTCTCGCCTTAATGTAAGATTTTTTAGATATTTGGACTGAAAACAAGACAAAAATACTAAGTAAGAAAAGCATTTTTTGCAGTGTGTGGTTCACAGGATTGACCTTCAGTGAAGGAAGGAATCAAAAGCAGGTGAAGTGAAAGTAATTGTGAGGGTTTTCAGGCGAGATTTGTCTTGTTTAGCCTCCACATCTCAGACAGACGGCGGGCGGCTCGCTTGTGATTTGATATAAAGGTCAGTTTGTGTGACATTTGAACTTGTGCTTCGAGATTCTTCCTCGGCTCTTAGCAGAATAAATGGCAGCAGTTTGATGTACGACATCTCAGGTCCGGATTTGTTTTCCCACAATGCAGCCGTTGTTCTTTGTGTATGTATTTCCAAATGTTATAATCCGGCCTGCGGATGGAAAGAGTTTGCCCTCGGGATGACGAGTGCGCTGCTCATCGCTGATGAATCAGGACATGATTAGAGAATGAAAGATCACTTCCTTCATATCCTTCAAGCGTTTGGGCTCAGTCTGAGTTTTGTGAGAAATTAACATTTTTAGGACGCATTAAACTGATCAAACATGTTGATCATGTGACACTGAAGACTGCAGTAATGATGATAAATTCAGCTTTGATCACAGGAATAAATGACAGTTTACTATAGATTCACATGGAAAATATTTACGTGATATTGTAATAATATTTCACTATTTTTACTGTATTTGTTGATCATTGGAGACTTTTTTCAGAATCATCTTTTGATTCAAAGGTCTGTTTTCTTTTGGGAGCGATGCATCACAAACAAAAGTTGCATTTATTTGTTCAGAAATACAGTAAAAACTGATGAACAATGAATTGTGTAACATAAATATAGAATCAAAATATACACGGTTTAAATGAAAATAATGCGAGATGGACCCATAATGATAATAAAAGAGGTTTAATTTAAATTAATTAAATTTCACATAATTTACTCTTTATCCATGTGATTTAATTTATAATACATTATTATAAAACACTATACATTCATTCCATTAAAAAAAAATCTACAATATATTTTTTAATAATTAAATTATGAAAATAATTTGGTTTAATTTAACGCAAACGTCATAAGTTGACCTCAGACAACTGTATAAAAAATGAAAAAAGCCAGTTCATGACACCTTTAATTGTGTTTTATGGAACTTAACAACATAAATATAGAACCAAAATACACACGGTTCTATAAAATGAAAATTGTATAATTGATAACATTAATAAATGCATTGATTTTTGTGTTTTTCCATGCAAAGCCCGTTGCCAGGGTGTTGCTATGGTGTACCAAGTGTTTATAGTGCGTTGCTAGGGTGTTCTGAGTGGTTGCCAAGTCTCTTTGTAATTTTGGTCTGTATATATGGGCCAGTTGTAAATTTACGCTGATTTAATAACAATAATGCATATTTTGGAGATAAATTGTCAGGTAAATAATGTCACAATGCAAGAAAATGTTATGATAATTAAATAATAATTTATATTTAATTTAATAATTAATTATTTATCCATGTGATTTGGGGTGAAATTGATTTGATTTTAATTTATATTACAATTTAATGAAAACTTTATACATAATACATATATATTTTATTAACTTAATTATATATATATATATATATATATATATATATATATATATATATATATATATATATATATATATATATATATATATATAGATAGATATATATATATATATATATATAGATATATATATATAGATATATATATATATATATATAGATATATATATATATATATATAGATATATATATATATATATATATATAGATATATATATATATATATATATATATATATATATATATATAGATATATATATATATATATATATATATATATATATATATATATATATATATATATATATATATAGATATATATAGATATATATATATATATATATAGATAATACCTGTAAATTAATTGTGTTTTATGTAACTTAACATGAATTTGGAACCAAAATTATTTATTTTGGGAGCAATGCATCATAAACAAGATCAAAAATACAGTAAAAAAGTGAAATATTATTACAAATAAAATCAGCTGTTCTCCATGTGAATATATAACAAAATGTATATTTTATTTTAATATATTTATTCCTATGATCAAAGCTGAATTTTTCCATAAAAAAAGTTCCATAAAACACAATTAATATACAGGTATTATCTTTTAATTAACACTTTTTTGGTTTTAAATTCAGAATTTCAGATTAATAGTATTTTCATAATATTATACTATATATTAAACAAAATAATTTTCATAATAAAAAATATTATATAGTTGTTTTTTTAATGAAGATCAATGTATAGTGTGTTATAATAATGTATTATAAATTAATTCACCCCAAAATCACATGGATAAAGAGTAAATTATGTGAAATATAATTATTTGACCTATCATGACGGGTTCATCTTGCATTGTGACATTATCGTCATGATCATTTTATGCATTATTGTAAATAAATCCCAGTATGAGCTATAAAATACATCTGCTGCTGTTTTTCTGGGGTTATAAACGCTGCTTTCCTGCTGGCGATCTGTTGTAGACTTTAGCAGCAACTTTAATAAGCACTTAGATCTGCATGGTATGTGTTATATAGGGCCGGCGTGTTCCTGTGTTTGGGGACATTAGTGTGGAATTGGATTAAAGTGATGTCTGTCGGATGAGCTCTTTTCTGCATTTCCTCCTGATCGTCTTGTTTTGACATGAAAACTCTGCAGCGGCTCCAGGATGTGCTGCTCATCTGCTCATCAGAGCGGCCGTAATGAGGCTTCATCAGGAGTGATGAGATGCTCCTGCACGCCTGCCTTTACCACACACACATCTGCCAGATCAGCATTATATACAGGGCTGCTGACAAACCACTGCATTCCCACAATGCAATGCACCTGACGGGACTCTCCACTTCGAGTGCGATCAAACCGGAAGTGATATCAATGAAAGCTGGTTTACTGATCTACTGTATGATCTTATTCTTCTCCTCCTAGAGCTTTAACTCCAGCCTCCAAACTCTGACCTTCTGACCTCCAGACTCAGGCTGATGTATCTTTTCAACCTGATCCGACTGGCGCTTTGACTTACAGCGGTTGGGTTTGTTTTAGCCCAGCAGTTGGGTTGTTTTAGCCCAGCAGTTGGGTTGTTTTAGCCCAGCGGTTGGGTTGTTTTAGCCCAGAGGTTGGGTTGTTTTACTCCAGCGGTTGGGTTGTTTTAGCCAAGAGGTTGGGTTGTTTTAGCCCAGCGGTTGGGTTGTTTTAGCCCAGCGGTTGGGTTGTTTTAGCCCAGAGGTTGGGTTGTTTTAGCCCAGTGGTTGGGTTGTTTTAGCCCAGCGGTTGGGTTGTTTTAGCCCAGCGGTTGGGTTGTTTTAGCCCAGTGGTTGGGTTGTTTTAGCCCAGTGGTTGGGTTGTTTTAGCCCAGAGGTTGGGTTGTTTTAACCCAGCGGTTGGGTTGTTTTACTCCAGCGGTTGGATTGTTTTACTCCATCGGTTGGGTTGTTTTAGCCCAGCGATTGGGTTGTTTTAGCCCAGCGGTTGGGTTGTTTTATTCCAGGGGTTGGGTTGTTTTAGCCCAGCGGTTGGGTTTTTTTAGCCCAGAGGTTGGGTTGTTTTAGCCCAGCGGTTGGG
Organism: Gobio gobio; assembly: GCF_949357685.1. Lineage (NCBI taxonomy): Eukaryota > Metazoa > Chordata > Actinopteri > Cypriniformes > Gobionidae > Gobio > Gobio gobio. The sequence goes on along the minus strand of NC_137112.1, from coordinate 3,834,075 downwards.
TTGTTTTACTCCAGCGGTTGGATTGTTTTACTCCAGCGGTTGGGTTGTTTTAGCCAAGAGGTTGGGTTGTTTTACTCCAGCGGTTGGATTGTTTTAGCCCAGAGGTTGGGTTGTTTTACTCCAGCGGTTGGATTGTTTTAGCCCAGAGGTTGGGTTGTTTTACTCCAGCGGTTGGATTGTTTTAGCCCAGAGGTTGGGTTGTTTTAGCCCAGCGGTTGGGTTGTTTTACTCCAGCGGTTGGATTGTTTTACTCCAGCGGTTGGGTTGTTTTAGCCAAGAGGTTGGGTTGTTTTACTCCAGCGGTTGGATTGTTTTAGCCCAGAGTTTGGGTTGTTTTACTCCAGCGGTTGGATTGTTTTAGCCCAGAGGTTGGGTTGTTTTACTCCAGCGGTTGGATTGTTTTAGCCAAGAGGTTGGGTTGTTTTACTCCAGCGGTTGGATTGTTTTAGCCCAGAGGTTGGGTTGTTTTACTCCAGCGGTTGGATTGTTTTAGCCCAGAGGTTGGGTTGTTTTACTCCAGCGGTTGGGTTGTTTTAGCCCAGAGGTTGGGTTGTTTTAGCCCAGCGGTTGGGTTGTTTTACTCCAGCGGTTGGATTGTTTTACTCCAGCGATTGGGTTGTTTTACTCCAGCGATTGGGTTGTTTTAGCCCAGCGGTCGGGTTGTTTTAGCCCAGTGGTTGGATTGTTTTACTCCAGCGGTTGGATTTTTTTACTCCAGAGGTTGGGTTGTTTTAGCCCAGCGGTCGGGTTGTTTTAGCCCAGCGGTTGGGTTGTTTTACTCCAGCGGTTGGATTGTTTTACTCCAGCGATTGGGTTGTTTTAGCCCAGTGGTTGGATTGTTTTACTCCAGCGGTTGGGTTGTTTTAGCCCAGAGGTTGGGTTGTTTTACTCCAGCGGTTGGATATTTTTACTCCAGCGGTTGGGTTGTTTTAGCCCAGAGGTTGGGTTGTTTTAGCCCAGCGGTTGGGTTGTTTTAGCCCAGCGATTGGATTGTTTTAGCCCAGCGATTGGGTTGTTATAACCCAGCGTTTGGGTTGTTTTACTCCAGCGGTTGGGTTGTTTTAGCCCAGCGGTTGGGTTGTTTTAGCCCAGCGTTTGGGTTGTTAACCAACGACTGGATTGTTTTACTCCAGCGGTTGGGTTGTTTTAGCCCAGCGGTTGGGTTGTTTTACTCCTGCGGTTGGGTTGTTTTACTCCTGCGGTTGGGTTGTTTTAGCCCAGCGGTTGGGTTGTTTTACTCCAGCGGTTGGGTTGTTTTACTCCAGCAGTTCGGTTGTTTTAGCCCAGCGGTTGGGTTGTTATAACCCAGTGGTTGGGTTGTTTTAGCCCAGAGGTTGGGTTGTTTTACTCCAGCGGTTGGGTTGTTTTAGCCCAGCGATTGGGTTGTTTTACTCCAGAGGTGGGGTTGTTTTACTCCTGCGGTTGGGTTGTTTTAGCCCAGCGGTTGGGTTGTTTTACTCCAGCGGTTGGGTTGTTTTACTCCAGCAGTTCGGTTGTTTTAGCCCAGCGGTTGGGTTGTTATAACCCAGTGGTTGGGTTGTTTTAGCCCAGAGGTTGGGTTGTTTTACTCCAGCGGTTGGGTTGTTTTAGCCCAGAGGTGGGGTTGTTTTACTCCAGCGGTTGGGTTGTTTTAGCCCAGCGATGAGAAAATCTACCCCAAATATGTTAGAAATTTAAAAATCAGACACGTAATTTCTAGAGGCAACAATAATAATCAAAAGGTCAACATTTATTAATAAGCAATTTGTTTATTGTGTTATCATTATTCATTAAACTTGTTTTATAAATGTTAATTCCCAACATATTTTGGGTTGATTTTAAGCCAGCTATATAGTCAATTTTAAACAATAGTTGGGTTAAATAAAACTACCCAGCAGGTTGTGCAAACTTTTAACCCAATCGCTGGGTTTGTCCTTTTTGTCCACCCAACTTGGCCTTTTTTTAAACTCAGCATTTTTTTGGTTTTGAGGATGTTTTTGAGGTCACACACCCTGTCCAGGTTGACATGTGTTTAATTTGACGAGCTCTTGACATGTTTGACTGGACACACAACCTTTGACAGTGTTTTGCTCCTTTTTTAAGGCTGATAGTCATATTTATTCTGCTGTCCTAACTATGCACCATTATACGGTTGGTTGCATTTTATTATGTGCATTTGGCTTTATTTTCCCGGCTGTTCGTGAGCCAAGAACAGTTTAAAATCATTATGGGTTGATTGTGTTACTCATTGAACTATTGCGCCGACTAGTGGTGAACATGTGCAATGGATATTCTTGACAGGGAATAGTGTTGACATCATCTTTAATAAATGTTAGCAAATACACAGCATGAGTTTAAATGACAGAGCGAGTTTGTTTTTGCTTATTGTAAGCAGTGGAATGTACCAAAACATGAAAACCATTGAAGATGTTCATGAACAGCTGCCCTGGAGAGTCCCTGTCAGAAAACCGTGCCGTCGTCTTCACACTTATTGGCAGTAAAGGTCATACTTCAGCCTGGCTCCGAGTTTAGTTCCAGCTAGTTTCTCCTGGAAGAGCTCATCCATCTGTTTACTCTGGGCGTCAGAGAAATTATTCTTCCAGTCGCCCACCTCGCCTGTTTAAAACAGAACGACAGCAACATCACAAATCCTGTCATTATAACCAGCAAAGTGTAAACTAGAGATTCATTCATCATTACTCCAGCCTTCAGGGTCACATGACCCTTCACAAATCATTCTCATATGAGGATTTATTATCAATGTTGGAAACCGTTGTGCTGCTTAATATTTTTTGGGACCTGTGATATTTTTTTCAGGATTCATTGATAAATAAAAAGTTAAATAGAACAGCATTTAATTTAAAATAGAATGATTTGTGAAGGGTCATGTGACACTGAAGACTGGAGTAATGATGATAAATTCAGCTTTGATCACAGGAATAAATTATATTTTTATGTATATTAAAATAGAAACACATTATTTTAAAGTGCAATAATATTTCACAATATTTCAGTTTTTTCTGTATTTTTGATCAAATAAACGCAGCCTTGATGAGCAGAAGAGACTTAAAAACAAAAAATAATAATGGGTCCAAATTTGTGTGTGTGTGTGCGCGTGTGTGTGTGTGTGTGTATATAAATGTTAGTCAAAATGAAAAAAAAAAGAATATTGCTACATAAAAAGTTTAAATATACATATATAATATAGTTTAGAAACTGTTCAAGAGCAAATACAAAAAACAAATAATAAAAATAATAAAATAATAAAAGTCAAAATAAGATTAAAATAAATATAGTCGAAATTTGGTAAAATATTGCTATATACATTTTATAGATATGAATATATAATATAATATATAAAAAAAAAAAAAAAAAAAAAAAATTATATATATATATATATATATATATATATATATATATATATATATATATATATATATATATATATATATATATATATATATATATATATATATATATATATATATATATATATATATATATATTAGAATATATTATTTATTTTTATATTATATAAAGGCCTATTATATATTAGAATATATTAATATACATAATAATAATAGTAATAGTCAAAATAAGAGTTAAATAAATAGTCAAAATTCGGTAAAATATTGCTATATACATCATTATAAAGATATAAATGTATAATATGAATAAAATAAATATAATAAAAAATATATTATATGTACATATTAGTGCTGTCAAATCGATTAATCGCAACCAAAATATTTATAAAATATTTTATATACAAATATAACACATTTTTCTTAAATATATACATTCGTAAATGTTTTTTATATATAGATGTGTGTATTTATATATACATAATACATATACACAGTACATACACATATATTATGTAAACACAAACTTTTATTTTGGATGTGATTTAATCGATTTGATAGCACTAAATATATATATATATATAATATTGAGGTTTAACCCCTTAACTGTCACTCCCCTTTTTGAGAATACACATTAAAATGCACTATCCAAACTTAAAGGGCTGTAATTCAAGAATGCTTTGGAATATATACCTAAATTTGGTCTTGTTTTAAAGAAGACACTCTGCAGATCATTGCTGAAAATATGAAAGTATTTATGGAAGTTTAAATTTACTGTAAATAAAAAATACTGTACTAAATTTTTTTTATTTTATATAAAAGACATTTTACAAAAAATGTTTTACTCTAAAATGACTATAAAATCAAAGCCATACGTCTAACCAGGTTGTGTTCCAAATTTGAAGTTAATATCACAAAAATTGAGATGACTTTGTTTGGGCGCTGTACCAAAAATACCACAG
>NC_137112.1:3817269-3824769 GCF_949357685.1 Gobio gobio | reverse complement strand
TAAATGTTTGTTGAGCATCAGATCCTCATATGAGAATGATTTGTGAAGGGTCATGTGACACCGAAGACTGGAGTAATGATGATACATTCAGGAATACATTACATTTTACTATATATTATAAAAACGGCTGCTTTACACTGGAGTAATATTTCACAATATTAAAGTTTTTACTGTATTTTTGATCAAATAAATGCAGCCTTGGTGAGCATAAGAGACTTCTTTTAAAAACAAGAAATGTTGATTTCTTTCAAACATTAAACATAGCTTTTATTTTGGCAGAAACACGCAGGAAGACCTTAGATTTATATTCTCATTATGAATTTGGGAAGATGTTTGACGCATGTTGCGTTCCCAAATGTTAATCGCAAGCGACTCAAACATATCGCCACCTTGGAATTATACGATTTTATCTGCATTCTGACTGGTTTTGAGATATTGAGCTTTACAGTATTTTGCATTCCATTTGACTGTGTAGAAAGAACCTTTTTATTTTCTAAATAAAAAGTTCCAAAATGTACACAACTTAAAGACAACATCACATAATGTAAAGAAGTTGTCACAGAATAAGAATATATGAATAACTAAATTTTGACAAAAATGTCAGATAGAACCATATAATTCCAACGGGACGATATAGCACTCGCAGAAAAAAAACACAAAAACATTTCTCTTACTGATAAACTGAAAGCTATGCTGTACTCCACAACATGCAGCACGTCAGATAAGATACTCGCACTAAACCATATCACATTCTCAAATCCATTCATTTATAAAAAGGTTACCGAGCAACTAATGAGTAGCTCAGTTTCAGCGCTGATTATTCGCACTTTGGACTTTGAACCCTGCTAGCGAATAGTGTCCAGCCAATGACGCCGCGAACTTGTGCAGCGCTGTCAGAATCAATCTGTGCATTTATTAGAAAACGTAACATTTTGCAGTTTATTTAGTAATTGTTTAAGGCTATTTCACAATTTCAATCATCATTAAAGCTACACTGTGTAACTTTTTTTGTCTATTCTTAGCTAAAAACACTTAGTTCTTTCAAAAATATATGTGCTCATTAAAGTATATTTACTTCTTTCAAGTAATAAAGTATTCTCGTAAGTTTATAAAATGCCATTGAAAATACATAAGGTAATGGGATCTAATGGTGGTCGCCATGTTGCCCCTCCATCTTGAAAATACATTAGCCAAAGAGGGACATACCCGTAAATTCAAGCTTCGCCTTTCGCGTTTTAACCGGTTTTAATATTCGATGGCACTGTACACAATTCTCTGCCTCGCGCATGTGCGCGTCAACTTGTTCAGACTTGTCTGGTGCATGTGCAGAGAGTTTTCATCTCAGCGGCGTCCAGTAACAGAGTTATACGGAGTTTTCCTGGCTTGTTTATTCCTCAAAAGTCTGTTTTTCCTTGTGTGGTATTATATAACTCCATAAGTAATAATAGTTATTGTCATTGTAGATGTGTTTCAGAGTGTGTCATCGCGTACTTCAGTTGAATTATCACCTCAGAAGTATTTTTGTGTCAACATACAATAGCGTAATGCTCACCTATTTGAATAATCATTCCGTTATTTTGTTATCAACAATGTTTATTCGTTTATAGAAAATATTTGCTTATAATGTATGTTGATGGAAATATGTATCAGGTCTGATCGGCATATTAACAATTGTTATACAGAGCGCACTGCAGTGCTAAAGCTGCGCACACACTTTTGTAACCGGACGCCGCTTGTTAGCAGCAGCAGCTCCGCTCCTTTTAATGCAGCTGCATTTAGCGCCTATATATGGTACAATAAGCTCTGGTTTACGGTTACATTATACAAATGTAACTTATAAGTATAGTTATACAGTTCTTAACTGTGTATCTTCTGTCATGTCATTATCATGTATATTTACCATCCTTATTTGTTATATCACAGAAACCACATTTATGTACATATCCACGCAAACCTGTTTATGCCTGAATAAACATTACTATCATCAAAGTTCACTCTGGATTAGCTGCAGTTCTTTCTAGCCGAATAATTAGGCCAGTTGAGTTCCAACCATCCCACTGCGCACAGAATATCCCACAGGCACCGTGTCGAATGTGGACGAGGTCGAACTGGAAGCTTAATCTTGGACTAAATCGGCCACCGTAGGAGTTGAAACGAAATCGGAATTGAGAGGAACAGAAACTAAAATTCACTGGATGGTCATATACCTTTTCACCACTAGATGGGGGAAAATATCACACAGTGTAGCTTTAAATTACATGCAGCAAGAAGTCATTTAATGTGCTCTTGAGGGCCCCCTGGTGGAACTAAGCAACCGCTTCGTTCGCTTATGCCTTGGGCCGGCTCTGTGTGTGCGTGTGTGTTTATACACTAACATTCAAAAGTTTGGGGTTGGTTAGATTTTTCGCTCATTTTGTTGATCAAAAATACAGTACGAATTGAGAAATATTACTCCAGCTGCTCTCTATGTGAATATATAGTAAAGTGTGTGATCATTACTCCAGTCTTCAGTGTCACATGACCCTTCACTAATCATTCTCATATGAGGATTTGATGCTCAAGAAACATTTATGATTATTATCAATATTTGTAAGTGTGTAAATCAGCACCAGGTGTCACTATCTGTGTCATGTGACCGTCCTGTGGGTCAGAGTTCACTCTCTGTTTACTGACCTTTGGTTTCTTCGTGAAGAACGAGGCGGGCATGTTGTCCGGGTGCAGATGTGTTCCCAGAAGCCTCCGCGGGGGCATTTCGGACAGTTTCTGTGGGACAAACAGTGAAAGTGAAACATTACACATGCTGGGGTGTGTTTGTGTGCTCAGGCTAAACATTGACATAAACTGACCTCTTGAACATCTGGAGGTAAGAACTCAACCAGAGGAGGCCTTTCCGGAGGTTTCTCGTCTTTCCCAGTGGAAGCGTTCATGATCTTACGCAAGACGGCCACCATCCAGTTAAAGCCTGTTGGAGATTCAGAACCAGCAGGTTTAGTGGAGAGAAAGAAAGAGTTGATCTCAGTGTGTGTGTGTGTGTGTTCATATAACTTAATATTCTTCTAAAAATGTTCTTCTTAATAGTCTAAAATGTCTGACTCCTCCTCCTCCTTCTTTAACTCTACAGCCTCCAAACTCGGCTCAGACCATAGAGCAAAAAACAAAATGGACGACGCGACTTCATTGGCTTCCGCTGACGAGAGTTGAGGCTTCAGTTTCTGAGAGGAATGCTGCAGGCTTGGCTCAGACCTTCAGACTGTTCTGACTCGGGTTGCTGTATCTTTTCAAACTGATCCGACTGACGGTTTTTCTAAAAATTACGGAAACAAAACTCGGAAAAATCCCATAGACTTACATTGACCGAATGTCCCAGAGCCCAGACTGTTCAAACTCTCTGTCAAAATTCAAATTCAAATTTAAACTGCCAACTGTCAAAATTCAAATTTAAACTGCCAATTTACTATTTCTAATCCATTTAAACTCCTATCTATCTATCTATCTATCTATCTATCTATCTATCTATCTATCTATCTATCTATCTATCTATCTATCTATCTATCTATCTATCTATCTATCTATCTATCTATCTATCTATCTATCTATCTATCTATCTATCTATCTATCTATCTATCTATCTATCTAGCAAAGTGTTAAATCATGTTAACAAGATGTTAAATTATGCTAGTAATGTTCTAAATCGTGTTAGCTACATGCTAGCAACGTGTTAAATCATGCTAGCAATGTGCTAATCAAGCTAACAATGTGCTTAATCATGTTAGCAACATGCTAATCAAGCCAGCAATGTGCTAAATAATGCTAACAATGTGTTAATTCATGTTAGCAACATGTTAAATCATGCTAGCAATGTGTTAAATAATGCTAGCTATTTGTTATTTCATGCTAGCAATTTGCAAAGACATGCTAATTAAAACCAGTAATGTGCTTATTCATGTTAGCAAAATGTTAATTAATGGTAACAATTAGTTAAAAATGTGCTAACAATGTGCAAAACATGCAAATTCATGCTAACAACATGTTAACAATATTACTATAATAATACTATAATATTACTAATAATAATATTATTGTTTAGTAATAAATATTACTAAACAATAATACTAGCTAACTCATGCTAGCAATGTGCTAAAACATGTTAATTCATGCTAGCAACATGAAACTTTAAACGTAAAAACCCTTCAAACTTTAAGATTTTAAAACTTCTTCAAACTTTCTGGTCTGGCTTTCTCAAGCCAACTTAAAGTGTGTCTCGACAAATGTTTTTAATCTAGTCCCTTATCTGTTGTTAATTTGAAACAAGAAAAGGAACTACAGTTCTTCTTCGGTTGCATAGCTATAATTTAATTAATTCAATTTTTGTTGCGCATTACAATGTGATCATTTTCTGTGCGTTAACCGTTTGTAAAGACCAGCTGTTCAGTGCACATATTTACAGAAGTGTGTGAGTTTCTCCAATGCACAGAACTGCTTCAGTCTTCATTTTCCAGTCATGTTGACATTGAGCAGAACTCACTCGTTACGTAAGAAGTGCAAAGGTGTGTCTTTCATTGCAGAGCATCAGTTTCCATGAGCTGGATTTGTGTTAAAGGGGACCTATTGTGCTTCTGTTCCATGTTCATCTTTCTTTAGTGTGGATTGTTTCTGTTTGAGAGTTCTTCTCTATATCAGTGCCAGTGTTTCTGAACTCCCTGAAACGCCTCCATTGTGTTTCTTCTGGGAAGGACACACAGTATTCCCTAATTTAAATAATTCATAGGCAGAGTAAAGGGGTGGGGCCTGGTTTAGTCAGTCCCTCCAGAAAAACGCGATTATGATTTAACGTGATTTAACGCATAATCAGCCAAAGTCCGCATATTCATGCGGGGGCCGCATTTTTTCAAATATGCCGCACTTTCGCCGCATAAATTGCCTATTTTCGCGTGCAAAATATGCGGGGCTATCATGATTTCATAATCCCCGCATTTTCGTTGCAAAAAAAGTCATATATATTAGCAGAAAGTTGAAAAATTTTCGTTTACTTCACACAAGAGCCGCCATTTCTGCCTATTGCCATGGGAACGTTTTGAAGTGACGTGATTACCCGACGCGAACGTCATCGAAAAGCTTCAAACCCCGTGGAGAAACCATAGATACCGGTGAAACCATGATGAAGCACAAACTCCCATTGGCCAACAAAAATAACAGCAAAAGAGCAAAGCAGTTTCCCTGTGTGCTGACTGATTTCAAAACACAGCATCATGAAGCTTTGAAGCGTTATGAATTAATGAGTCGATTCAGCGGTTTGAAGCGTAATGAATCAATGAGTCGATTCAGCGGTTTGAAGCGTTATGAATCAATGAGTTGATTCAGCGGTTTGAAGCGTTATGAATCAATGAGTCGATTCAGCGGGTTGGATCGCCAAAGTCACGTATTTCAGCAGTTTGACACGCGATCCGAATCATGAATCGACTCGATGATTCATAGCATCATGATGCTGTGTTTTGAAATCAGTCATCACCATATAAGTCGTTATTTAGTTTTTTTTGCACACAATAACTATTATCGTCGCTTCATAAAGTTATTGTAGAACCACTGTAGTGAGATGGACTTTGTAACGACGTCTTTAGTAGGCTACCTTTTATGGGTCTTGAGAGTGTACATTGTGCCAATGGAGGCCTTTCTGAGCCATCGGAATTCAACTAAAATATCTTAATTTGTGTCCAACAACATAAAGGGAAGTCATTAATGACAGAATTTTCATTTTTAGGTGAACTAACCGTTTAAGAGATTGCACTTTGTGCATTGGAAGCACTCAAATGTCTGTTTTGTATAGCGACATCTGGAAGTTATTTAGTAATTTTTTCAGAAGTTGTAGCATATTCCTTTTGTAAAGCTACAGAACTTGATTGACTAAATGTTTTGTAAATTTGAGCCATTATTAAGGTCTTCAATAAAACAAGATGAGAACTTAAATATTCCAGCACTTTCTGTGATGTAGTGCTCTTTTTCTCTTTCTCATCAAACCGCAGTTTTTGCAAGTTCCCGCAATTTTAACGCATAAAATTGCATAAATATCCCGCATTTTTCATCGCATTTTTTAAGAAAACGTGCCGCATAATCAAGGATTTTTGCCCGCAACAATCACAAAAAAAAGCCGCATTTTTGATTTTTCTGGAAGGACTGTTTAGTTAGTTAGTAGCATAGATATGTAGATGCCTCTTTCGACAGCTGAAGGCACGTCAACGCGTCAATGTACTATTTCTAATCCATTTAATCTATCTATCTATCTATCTATCTATCTATCTATCTATCTATCTATCTATCTATCTATCTATCTATCTATCTATCTATCTATCTATCATGCTAGCAAAGTGTTAAATCATGTTAACAAGATGTTAAATCATGCTAGTAATGTGCTAAATCGTGTTAGCGACATGCTAGCAATGTGTTAAATCACAGGTGGCTGAGAACAATGACGTTGATGTCGTGCGCTAGTTTGAGTTGTAGTTCAGTAATGGCGGTGGAGAAAAGATGCGAGCGAAGCCATTTGGTCCGTTGTGGCAACACTGCTGAATATATTCAGAAGTTAAAGCCGGATCAAGAACAAACTTTGCTGAGTTTTGTGGGTGGTGATGATGTTGTGGCCCTCCTCCCCACAGGATTCGGGAAAAGTTTGATTTTCCAGCTCGCCTTGTTAGTGGTGAAGAAGTTGGCTAAGGCAAACGCTAGCGATGCTAAGCTGATTGTTGTTGTCGTCTCCCCTCATGCGTCAAGACCAAACGTTAGCGATTGGTTATATGGCAGATCCAGAGGGGCTCTGGGCAGATCCAATAGTTTTAAACTTTAACAGAGTTCCCGCCTTCAAGGAAGTTAACGCTTGTCAATGGAGAGTAGCCAGACTCTCTGAACAAATGAAATGTACAAGAGTCTGGTAGGACCAGGTTAGATTTACCTACCATTATTGATAAACGAAATCCTAAATCCTTCCACAGGCAACTTGCTTTCGAATGTTCACAAAGCGTGTTCACAACCGGCTTTGACAGTTCGAAAAATGGCGGACGGCTAACGTATAGCATCCCATAGAAACAGTCGCTAATGAGGCTTCGACGTGTGTATATATATATATATATATGGTTAGTAGTGTGTTGAAACCATAGATATACATAATAAAGGCTAGATGTCTCGTCCGCGCTGCTGGCCAATGGAGGTCGCCGTCCGCACCTGGCGGCCATTTTGTCACAGGCAGTTCGCTCACTCGTAACATTGTTTTCATGGTGCTTGCACTTTTAAAATAACCATAACTTGCTCAATTTTCTACCGATTATCAAACTGTTTAGTTTGTTATAAACGTCAGAGATGTAGTTATGACACTGCATACTTATGAAAAATTATTCATAATTTGTTCAAGCATCCATAATTATAGCCACGTTATTAACGCTTGTAAGAAACCAAACCATTTGTAAATCTGTCAAGATTCCAGCGAGATAAGAGTATTTGTGTTCAGATCAC
>NC_137112.1:3799769-3812269 GCF_949357685.1 Gobio gobio | reverse complement strand
GCGAACCTGGCATTAGTGTAAATGATTCTTTGATTAGAGCTTTTATGTATTGTTTATCTACAGGCTTGCTAAACATGCTTCTGTGTGTGATTTGGCTAACTTACTAGTTAAAGCCAGTGCTTAGTGTTTGTTTTGGGTTAACGTTAGTTCTTGCGACAGATATTTGGCTATAATCGTTCTAAAAATACAAAAGTTAAAGTGCCATTCAGTAGCGATCATTATAGATCCGCAGTCTTTACTCTCGAGGACTGAACAGGTTCTGCTCGATCATCTTCACTCAAATGTTCTGGGTCTGACTCGGGCTCAGATTGGTATGTTTTTATTGACGCCATCATTTCTAATCCTGACCAAAGCACAGCCTCCGGTAAGGTAAGGGGCGTGGCGTTTCCGACGTGCACTGCGGTTAGCGAATCACAACACACTGGGCCAGCTAACCAATCAGAGCCCACTGCGTATTTTTGAGGGACCGGCTTCATACAACCCGGAAAGCATCAGACCGTTTTACAAGGAGGGACAGAGCAGTGTAGAATAAAGGTCAAATATATGAAAAATAAGGCATTTTTTTTTAAAACGAAGCATGAACACATGTTACAGTGCACCCCACAAACACAATCAAGCCTTCAAAAGAATTTGTGTTTTAACATTATACATACTGCATTTGGATCTTCTCTCTTTTCCATGTGTGGGATCGTGACAGAACTTTAAAATGAGAATTGAAGCTTTGACAAATATTTAATACAAAACATTTATTTGACACATTTATTATTATTTATTATTATTCAGGAAATTATTCATTTATTTGTTTATAATAATTATAATTTTATATCATTACATATTATTATAAAATGATATGGAATTATTTGTGTATTTTTGTATATCATTATAGCATCATGTATCATTTTGAATTAAATCATTTTGTAAAAACAATTTTTGTTTTTATAATATTTTATATTTTGGATTTTCATAGTTATATATTATTAAAAAAGATTTTGGATTTTTATATTGTTATTTATTATTATAAAATGATGGTCACACTTTTGTTTAGAGTCCAATTCTCACTATCACTCTAAAAAATGCTGGGTTAAAAACAACCCAAGTTGGGTTGAAAATGGACAAACCCAGTGATTGGGTTGTTTTAAACCAGCGGTTGGGTTAAATGTTTGGTCAAAACAACCCAATTGGGTTGAAAAAAAGTCTTTGAGGCAAAGACTTTTGCCTCAATAAACTCCTAATTACTGCTTATTAATAGTTGTTATGAAATATGACATTAATATGTGCTTTTTAATAAACATCCAATATCCTAGTATGCATGATAATAAGCGACTAGTTAATATGAGAATTGGACAAATATTTGTTACCCAAAACATTTATTTGACATGCATTTATTATTATTTATACTTTTATCAAAACACTAAAAGCATGGGAGGAAATTATTAATTTATTTTTGTATTTTTATAAATTATTATAGCATCGTGTAATTTATATATATTTTTTATAATATTTATATTTTGGATTTTCATATTTATATATTATTTAAAAAGATTTAGAATTTTTATATGATTATTTATTATTATAAAATGATGGTCATACTTTAGTTTAGGGTCTCATTCTCACTATAGTAATGATGACTGAAAGCTAGTTTTTAAGTTAAGAATATGAAATATGGCATTAATATGTTCTTTATATAAAGAGTTAATATTCTAGTAATATGCATGATAATAAGCGACTATAGTTAATATGAGAATTGGACAAATATTTGTTACCCAAAACACTAAAAGCATGGGAGGAAATGATTCAATTGTTTATTTATAATAATTATAATTTTATATAATTACAGATTATTATAAAATGATATGTGGAATTATTTTTGTATTTGTATATATTATTATAATGTGTAATTATAATCTTTTATATTTTCATATTTATATATTATTAAAAAAGATTTGGAATTATTATTATTTTAAAATTATGGTCATACTTTAGTTTAGGGTCCCATTCTCACTATAGTAACTATGACTGAAAGCTATTTTTTAAGTTAAGAATATGAAATATGACATTAATATGTGCTTTATAATAAACAGTTAATATCCTAGTAATATGCATAATAATAAGCGACTAATAATATGAGAATTGGACAAATATTTGTTACCCAAAACATTTATTTATTTGATTTATTATCATTTATACTTTTATCAAAATACTAAAAGCATGGGAGGAAATTATTCATTTGTTTATTTATAATAATTATAATTTTATATCATTACATATTATTATAAAATGATATGTGGAATTATTTTTGTATTTGTATATATTATTGTAACATTGTCTAATTATAATCTTTTTATAATATTTTATATTTTGGATTTTCATATTTATATATTATTAAAAAAAGATTTGGAATTATTATTATTATTATAAAATGATGGTCATACTTTAGTTTAGGGTCTCATTCTCACTATAGTAATGATGACTGAAAGCTAGTTTTAAAGTTAAGAATATGAAATATGGCATTAATGCTTTATAATAAACAGTTAATATTCTAGTAATATGTATGATAATAAGCGACTATAAGAATTGGACAAATATTTGTTACCCAATTAGACACATTTATTATTATTTATACTTTTATCAAAACAGTAAAAGCATGGGAGGAAATTATTAATTTATTTGTTTATAATAATTATAATAATAGTTTTATTATAAAGTGGAATTATTTGTGTATTTTTATATATTATTATAAAATCATGTAATTATATTTTTTATAATATTTTATATTTTGGATATTTATATATGATTTAAAAAGATTTGGAATTATTATTATTATAAAATTACGGTCATACTTTAGCTTAGGGTCCAATTCTCATTATTAACTATGACTTTTGCCTCAATAAACTCCTTAATTTCTGCTTATTAATAGTTAATAGTTGTCAAGTTTAGATTATGGGATGCAGAATATGATCATAATAAGGTATAAGTGCTAATAATAAACAGCCAATATCCTATAATATGCAACTAGTTAACCGTGTGAATGGGAACCTTAACTAAAGTGTTACAAAAATGATACCTGGAATTGATATTCTATATAATATATAATAATAAATAGTATATTTTTGTATCAATTTCCATAACCTCTGTGTGTTTTAGTGTGCGTGCAGGCAGTGTCCGCTAGATGTCAGTATTGTCGTAGGCAGATTTGTGAATGTTCGAATGTGTTTTTTTGAATGTTGGGATGTTGGGAATTCCAGCTGGGATCACCGTCCTCACAGCTTGATCCAAACACAGACATGGCGATTAATGCTCAGTGTTAGACTCACTAAAGCCTCAGTAATGAGAGGCAGAAATATTCTGATGTTGACTTGCAAGTGCACTCAATTGCATGATGCAAAGTTGAGCTTTGTGAGCCATGCATTGATTTTCACCCTGTGTGTGTGTGTGTGTGTGTGTGTGTGTGTGTGTGTGTGTGTGTGTGTGTGTGTGTGTGTGTGTGTGTGTGTGTGTGTGTGTGTGTGTGTGTGTGTGTGTGTGTGTGTGTGTGTGTGTGTGTGTGTGTGTGTGTGTGTGTGTGTGTGTGTGTGTGTGTGTGATGGGTAGGTTTAGGGGCAGGGGCAGTGTGTGTGTGTGTGTGTATGTGTGTGTGTGTGTGTGTGTGTGTTTGTGTGTGTGTGTGTGTGTGTGTGTGTGTGATGGGTAGGTTTAGGGGCAGGGGCAGTGTGTGTGTGTGTGTGTATGTGTGTGTGTGTGTGTGTGTGTGTGTGTGTGTGTGTGTTTGTGTGTGTGTGTGTGTGTGATGGGTAGGTTTAGGGGCAGGGGCAGTGTAGGGGGATAGAATATATGGTTTGTACAGTATAAAAACCATTGCGCCTATGGAAAGTCCCCATAAAACATGAAAACCCCACGTGTGTGTGTGTGTGTGTGTGTGTGTGTGTGTGTGTGTGTGTGTGTGTGTGTGTGTGTGTGTGTGTGTGTGTGTGTGTGTGTGTGTGTGTGTGTGTGTGTGTGTGTGCGCGTGCGCGCGTTAACCCGGAATGTGGCATCCTATATCCTCCTAACCATGTGTTGAGTTAGGTCATGTGACCACTTCACGTATACATCATGAGCATCTCCCAGTGCTCATGCAGGCATGCTGAAGGACTTTAATCCTCTCTTTGGGAATTATCAGGGTATTTTCCATCTGCCGGAGCTGGAGGAGAAGCCCGTGTCTGGAGGAGCACTGGGATGCGGGTCCAGATAAGCAGCTTTGAGAGAAGGAGGGGACTGAAGCGAAGCGTCCATCTGCTGGACAGCCCTGTGCATCTGACATTTACCACAGTACACACACCACGGCTATTCAGAGGAGAGGTTACAGATGTATTCCAGTTCACTTTAATCTGGTTTAAAGTCGGAATGAAACTGCGCTGGTCTTTTCTTCTCTATTGTGCTGTATATTGAGTGAAACGCTTCTCAAACAAGAACAAATGTAGGGTGGGGTTTGATTTTGTCAGTGGGGAGTTGATTGGATGGTTGTGGTTTGCTATTGGTGGATCTCATTTGAGTGACAGGTTGCTCATCATCAGAGAAGAGGAGGAGTTATTCTGATTCAAGATTATTAAAATAATATTGATGCACATGATAAATCATTTAGTAAAAAACTGTGATATTCCATTGAAAAAAAATTGTCAATTTTGCTTTTATGGTGACTTTAAAGGAACACTTAGTTGAGTTTTACCGTTTTTGAATCCATTCAGCCGATCTTTGTATCTGGCGGTAGCACTTTTAGCATAGCTTAGCATACATCATTGATTCTAATCAGTCCATTAGCATCTCATTCAAAAAATGACCAAAGACACTTTCAATATTTAAAACACCTATATGATTTTCTACACCTATATGGCTAGGAACTACTTTCTCATTCCTGCGTAATAGTCGCGGCTCTTCGCGGCTGTACCATGGCTGCAGCGGCGCAATGATATTACAGCGTCTGAAAGTAGCCCAGCTAGGGAACTGTCAATGTGACGGCACTAAGTTTGTGTAGTTGCAGAGAAAGTTTCAGGCTTGCAGTCGACAAATTGTGTTGTGGCTTTAGCTGTGATTAGCCATGGTTCTGTGTGTTGTAAAGGGCTGTGATAGTAAGTCCAAGGTGTAACTACCACCATGTTTCACAGAATACCAACCAATCATTGCGCCGCTGCAGCCATGGTACGGCCGCGAAGATCCGCGACTATTACGCAGGAATGAGAAAGTAGTTCCTAGCCATATAGGTGTAGAAAATCACAACTTTTCATTTTCAGTTGGTCTTAGCACACGATGTAACTGTAGAAGAGTCAAATTTTAAATAGAAAAAATACTGAAAGTGTCTTTGGTCATTTTTTGAATGAGATGCTAATGGACTGGTCAGAATCAATGATGTATGCTAAGCTATGCTAAAAGTGATAGATACAAAGATCGGCTGAATGGATTCAAAAACGGTAAAACTCAACTATTTAACTCTAGGGGACTTGTAAAATGAGCCTATTTTCAAAAAAAGTGGAGCGTTCCTTTAAGGGCTCTATTATACACCTGGCGCAATGTGACGGCAAGTGTGTTCTGCTAGTTTTTAGCTAGTTTTTTCTCATGTTCACGTCCAGCTCCACGTTGTTTAAATATCACATGCACTGGCGCATCTGTTCACCGATGGGCGTCTGGTCTGAACACCAGGTGTGATCAGGAGCATTGTTGAAGTGTTGCTATTATGAGGAACTGAAAACCACTGAGACCAACACAAACCTGCTCTAAAGTCAATAGTGCAGTATTTTTGTGTTATTTAAAGGGCGTGTTAGTAATATGCGCACATACACTCTGGTTATTACACACACTGGGATGCGCAGCAGCACACACAAATGTTTAAATATTAAAAATAAAAGGATTCCTCTCTGGAGAAGCGTTCAGTCTTTCCACATGTAAATAGTGAATCCGCTCATGGTGCAGCACAACTGGCTTTTAAAGGGGAAGGGAGATGAGAAACCTCAGCTATATCGTCTTGTCTCATCATTAATGTTGTGCATATTTACATATACAAGTAATCATTTGAAGCGTATTGTGTGTTTTATACACAGCGAAAATAGCCTGCATTTGACTGAAATTACAGAATCTTGCACCGTAAATGTTTATATGGTTGTCAGTACATGTGCCACTAATGTTACATATAATGTTGGTTTTAATAAGATTTTCCCAATAAATAGGGAAGAATAACCTGGTGTCCATGATTCATGTTCATTCTGACAACAAAGCACTTGAATGCAAGCTTGTAATTACGACTTCTGACGTGGGAATTATGAAATTTCTGATAGCACGTGAAAGCAACATTAAACTACCTCATGTGTCATGTCTCAAAGCACATAACATTACAATAATGATTAAAATAAACATAGCCAAAAAATCTTTCTGGCATTGACGGAATTTTTTTTTTAGCGGTGATGGAAAAATCTGAAAGCCGTCAGTCATTTTGACCGATTACACTGAGGACGATCTATTGTAATTTGTAACCGTAATTCTCACTCCTGTCCACTTGGCTTTTCTGTGTTACGTGTTTATAAACTGTTTTTCTGCGGTTGAAACACTAATTGCGATTACCTGAGAGACATGATTCGGTAAGTTGGACTATTTTTCAACATAGCTGCTATTTTCTGATGTTCATTCGTGTTTATTTCGTTGTGTAAATTAGTGAAGGGATGATGGCGTTAAAGGGTTAGTTCACCCAAAAATGAAAATTCTGTCATTAATTACTTACCCTCATGTCGTTGGACACCCGTCAGACCTCCGTTCATCTTCGGAACAGAAATGAAGATATTTTAGTGTAAATCTGATGCTCTGAAAGGCCTCCATTGGCTCAATGCACTTTACACTCTCATGACCCATAAAAGACACTAAAGACGTCGTTACAAAGTCCATCTCACTACAGTGGTTCTACAATAACTTTATGAATCGGCGAGAGTAGTTTTTGTGCACAAAAAAACCCTAAATAACGTCTTATATAGTGATTACGATTTCAAACCAAGGCATCATGAAGCTTCGAAGCGTTATGAATCAGTGAGTCGATTCATGATTCGGATCGCGTGTCAAACCGCCAAACTGCTGAAATTTGGTGATCCAAACTGCTGAATCGACTCACTGATTCATAACGTAAGTTACTCACCGGCAGTAAGTCAGACTTGTTCCCGGTGCATGTTGGACTCCGGCAGGGCTGCCCTTTGTCACCGGTTCTGTTCATAATTTTTATGGACAGAATTTCTAGGCGCAGCAAAGGGCCGGAGAGTGTCCGGTTTGGGGACCACACGATTTCGTCACTGCTCTTTGCGGATGATGTTGTCGTGTTGGCTTCCTCGAGCCAGGACCTTCAGCGTGCACTGGGACGGTTTGCGGCCGAGTGTGAAGCGGCTGGGATGAGAATCAGCACCTCCAAGTCCAAGGCCATGGTTCTCAGTCGGAAAAGGGTGGCTTGCCCACTTCAGGTGGGTGGAGAGTTCCTGCCTCAAGTGGAGGAGTTCAGGTATCTTGGGGTCTTGTTCACGAGTGAGGGAAGGATGGAACGGGAGATTGACAGACGGATCGGTGCAGCTTCTGCAGTAATGCGGTCGATGTACCGGTCTGTCGTGGTAAAGAAGGAGCTGAGCTGCAAGGCAAAGCTCTCGATTTACCGGTCAATCTACGTTCCTACTCTCACCTATGGTCATGAGCTGTGGGTCATGACCGAAAGGACAAGATCCCGGATACAGGCGGCCGAAATGAGCTTTCTCCGTAGGGTGGCTGGGTGCTCCCTTAGAGATAGGGTGAGGAGCTCGGTCACTCGGGAGGAACTCGGAGTAGAGCCGCTGCTCCTCCACATCGAGAGGAGCCAGCTGAGGTGGCTCGGGCATCTATTTCGGATGCCTCCTGGACGCCTTCCCAGGAAGGTGTTTCGGGCATGTCCAACCGGGAGGAGGCCCCGGGGAAGACCAAGGACACGCTGGAGGGACTATGTCTCCCGGCTGGCCTGGGAACGCCTCGGGGTTCCCCCGGAAGAGCTGGAGGAAGTGGCTAGATAGAGGGAAGTCTGGGCATCTCTGCTTAGGATGTTGCCCCCGCGACCCGGCCCCGGATAAGCGGAAGATGATGGATGGATGGATGGATGTATGTGAAAATATGCATTGCCTATTATATGTTTGGATCTACTGTATATCCTCCTGAGAACCAGAACATTTGTGAATTTAGTATTTCTCGTGTCATTACATTGTTTTAGAGCATAAGAAAAAAAATGGGAAAATAACATTTTTGAAAATTATATTTTTTCTTAAGTCCTTAACATAAAAATCACATACATTTACATATAGCCCTTTTAAATTAAATGATAAATGTTAACTAACTAACTGAAATAACATGATTTTAGTTTATTTAAATGTACTTTTTTTTCTGGTTTTGGTTAACGATAACAACCCTGCCTGTAATTGAATATGCTTTTACCTCCAATCCCCCTGTTAGTGTGTGAAAGCTCGTCCCTCGTCTGCTGTGTTTAATGTTGTGCTTGTAGTTGTAGTTTCATGCACTCGTCTGCTTTCAGTGGGTTGATCGTTCTGGACAGAGTTCCTGTTTCAGCAGCATCTGGAACAGACCCACAGCACATGAACAGCATCTTTAAATGCCCACGGGTTAAAAATAGGCTCCCAAAAAACCATAGTGAGCAAAAATACTACACTCAGAAAGACCCATGCATCCATTTAATTTCATTTATTAAAAAGGAAAATGTGAGTGTTATTTGCCAGTGTACAGGTGCTGGTCATATAATTAGAATATCATCAAAAAGTTGATTTATTTCACTAATTCCATTCAAAAAGAGAAACTTGTATAGTATATTCATTCATTACACATAGACTGATATATGTCAAATGCTTATTTCTTTTAATTTTGATGATTATAACTGAGGAAAATCCCAAATTCAGTATCTCAGAGAATTAGAATATTACTTAGTTAAGACCAATACAAAGAAAGGATTTTTAGAAATCTTGGCCAACTGAAAAGTATGAGCATGTCCAGCACTCAATATTTAGTTGTGGCTCCTCTTGCCTGAATTACTGCAGCGATGCGGCGTGGCATGAGGAGATCAGTCTGTGGCACTGCTCAGGTGTTATGAGCCCAGGTTGCTCTGATAGTGGCCTTCAGCTCTTCTGCATATCGCATCTTCCTCTTCACAATACCCCAGAGATTTTCTATGGGGTTAAGGTCAGGCGAGTTTGCTGGCCAATTAAGAACAGGGATACCATGGTCCTTAAACCAGGCACTGGCTGCTTTGGCACTGTGTGCAGGAGCAAAGTCCTGTTGGAAAATGAAATCTCCATAAAGTTGGTCAGCAGCAGGAAGCATGAAGTGCTCTAAAACGTCCTGGTATACGGCTGTGTTGACCTTGGACCTCAGAAAACACAGTGGACCAACACCAGCAGATGACATGGCACCCCAAACCATCACTGGACCTCAAGCAACGTGGATTGTGTGCCTCTCCTCTCTTCCTCCAGACTCTGGGACCCTGATTTCCAAAGGAAATGCAAAATTTATTTTCATCAGAGAACATAACTTTGGACCACTCAGCAGCAGTCCAGCCCTTTTTGTCTTTAGCCCAGGCGAGACGCTTCTGACGCTGTCTGTTGGTCAAGAGTGAGACAGCTGAAACCCATATCTTGCATATGTCTGTGTGTAGTGGTTCTTGAAGCACTGACTCCAGCTCCAGTCCACTCTTTGTGAATCTCCCCCACATTATGAATGGGTTTTGTTTCACAATCCTCTCCAGGGTGCGGTTATCCCTATTGTTTGTACACTTTTTTCTACCACATATTTTCCTTCCCTTCGCCTCTCTATTAATGTGCTTGGACACAGAGCTCTGAGAACAGCCAGCCTCTTTTGCAATGACCTTTTGTGTCTTGCCCTCCTTGTGCAAGGTGTCAATGGTCGTCTTTTGGACAATTGAGCAAAGAAACGATTGAAATAAACATTTTCAGGTATTCAGGTGCAGAAACTGTAAAATAACACTGCACTTTATTAATATAATATAGGCTATACATTACTAAGGCCTATATTTTATTAAAGGGATAGTTCACCCAAAAATGAAAATTAGCCCATGATTTACTCACCCTCAAGTCATCCGAGGTGTGAATGACATTCTTCTTTCAGACGAATAAAATCTGAGTTATATTACAAAAGTCCAGGCTAATCCAAGCATTAGAATTGGATTTTTAGTTGCTCTGTTTTTGAAGTCCATAAAAAGTGCATCTGTCCGTCATATAACTGCTCCACACGGCTCTGGGTGTTAATAAAGTCCTTTTGAAGCGAATCGATGCGTTTGTGTAAGAAAAATATTCATATTTAAAACTTTATCAAGTAAACTTTCGTCCGACCATACACTGATCAGGCATAACATTATGACTGGGTGGGATATATTAGGCAGCAAGTGAACATTTTGTCCTCAGAGTTGATGTGTTAAAAGCAGGAAAAATGGGCAAGTGTAAGGATTTGAGCGAGTTTGACAAGGGCCAGATTGTGACGGCTAGAGGACTGGGTCAGAGCATCTCCAAAACTGCAGCTCTTGTGGGGTGTTCCCAGTCTGCAGTGGTCAGTCTCTATCAAAAGTGCTCAAGGAAGGACCAGTGGAGAACCGGCCACAGGGTCATGGAGGACCAGTGGAGAACCGGCCACAGGGTCATGAAGGGCCAGTGGAGAACCGGCCACAGGGTCATGAAGGACCAGTGGAGAACCGGCCACAGGGTCATGAAGGACCAGTGGAGAACCGGCCACAGGGTCATGAAGGACCAGTGGAGAACCGGCCACAGGGTCATGAAGGACCAGTGGAGAACCGGCCACAGGGTCATGAAGGACCAGTGGAGAACCGGCCACAGGGTCATGGAGGACCAGTGGAGAACCGGCCACAGGGTCATGAAGGACCAGTGGAGAACCGGCCACAGGGTCATGAAGGGCCAGTGGAGAACCGGCCACAGGGTCATGAAGGACCAGTGGAGAACCGGCCACAGGGTCATGAAGGACCAGTGGAGAACCGGCCACAGGGTCATGGAGGACCAGTGGAGAACCGGCCACAGGGTCATGAAGGACCAGTGGAGAACCGGCCACAGGGTCATGAAGGACTAGTGGAGAACCGGCCACAGGGTCATGGAGGACCAGTGGAGAACCGGCCACAGGGTCATGAAGGACCAGTGGAGAACCGGCCACAGGGTCATGAAGGACCAGTGGAGAACCGGCCACAGGGTCATGAAGGACCAGTGGAGAACCGGCCACAGGGTCATGAAGGACCAGTGGAGAACCGGCCACAGGATCATGAAGGACCAGTGGAGAACCGGCCACAGGGTCATGAAGGACCAGTGGAGAACCGGCCACAGGGTCATGGAGGACCAGTGGAGAACCGGCCACAGGGTCATGAAGGACCAGTGGAGAACCGGCCACAGGGTCATGAAGGACCAGTGGAGAACCGGCCACAGGGTCATGAAGGACCAGTGGAGAACCGGCCACAGGGTCATGGAGGACCAGTGGAGAACCGGCCACAGGGTCATGGAGGACCAGTGGAGAACCGGCCACAGGGTCATGAAGGACCAGTGGAGAACCGGCCACAGGGTCATGGAGGACCAGTGGAGAACCGGCCACAGGGTCATGAAGGACCAGTGGAGAACCGGCCACAGGGTCATGGAGGACCAGTGGTGAACCGGCCACAGGGTCATGAAGGACCAGTGGAGAACCGGCCACAGGGTCATGGAGGACCAGTGGAGAACCGGCCACAGGGTCATGCAGGACCAGTGGAGAACCGGCCACAGGGTCATGGAGGACCAGTGGAGAACCGGCCACAGGGTCATGAAGGACCAGTGGTGAACTGGCCACAGGGTCATGAAGGACCAGTGGAGAACCGGCCACAGGGTCATGGAGGACCAGTGGAGAACCGGCCACAGGGTCATGCAGGACCAGTGGAGAACCGGCCACAGGGTCATGGAGGACCAGTGGAGAACCGGCCACAGGGTCATGGAGGACCAGTGGAGAACCGGCCACAGGGTCATGGAGGACCAGTGGAGAACCGGCCACAGGGTCATGGAGGACCAGTGGAGAACCAGCCACAGGGTCATGAAGGACCAGTGAAGAACCGGCCACAGGGTCATGGGCGGCCGAGGCTCATTGATGCCCGTGGGGAGCGAAGGCTGGTCCGTGTGGGCCGATCAAACAGACGAGCTACTGGAGCTCAAACTGCTCAAGTAGTTAATGCTGGTTCTGATAGAAAGGTGTCAGAATACACAGAGCATCTCAGTTTTTTGTGTATGGGCACAGCCGCTGACCAGTGCCCAAAGCGCCAACAGTGGCACTTGAGCATCAGAACTGTCTAGTGGAGTCCATGCTTCAACGGGTCAGGGCTGTTTGGGCAGCAAAAGGGGGACCAACACAATATTAGGACATAATGTTATGTCTGATCGGTATACGTATGTGCCATAGTTGGCCCAGATGAGGCCCGGATATGCTATCTGTGGCTT
>NC_137112.1:3754769-3797269 GCF_949357685.1 Gobio gobio | reverse complement strand
TGTGTGCGTTTGTGTGTGTGTCTGTGTGAGCGAGCGTGCGTGTGTGTGTGTGTGTGTGTGTGCACGAGTGCTGGAGGTGAAATTAAAAGGTCGTATAATGGCTTTTTCCCGGGGTGAATGTCAGCAGGAGGAAACAGCGTGTCCTTTCTGCGAGCAGCGTTCTCTTCCTCTTGTATGTTCCTCTTGAAGTTTTTCACTGCAAAGAATACATTACAATGTACATTATTGTTTTCTAGTAAAAATCTAAACTTCCTTAAAGCTACACTATGTAACTTTTCCGTCCACTAGAGGTCGCCTGTTCAAAACAAAGGCGTAGTTTGATGACGCCACGTTTAAGCGCAGAATCTCGGGACATGTGGTCTTCACCTCACAGCCGGTGGGAAACAGTCAGGATAGGACTCGGGCAGAAATCATGTTCATGGATGCGATTATTAACATTACTGTAGTCTGAAGCAGAGCAGGAGCGAGTGTTGTGGAGCTGAGCAAGGCCGCAGGAGCGATTGAAGAGCGGGACTGTTATTATGGCATAGTCGCTGGCGGGACTTTTATTATGACACGGTTGCCGGAGCCATTTCCAGTTATGAGTTTGAGGTAACGCAACTCTGTTTATCGTATTAGATATATCTGAGTGTGTTGAAAAGGAAGTTATGACGTTCGCTCGGCGGCTGCTGTGACACTTGTTCACAATGCAGTGAGAGTAAAGTGTTTCACTGAATAAAACCGGAGACCGAGGGTGACGCAGATATGACGCAATCGACAGGCGACTCCCTCACACGCATAGCTCACACGTCCCGGTTCCGTGGTTAAAATAGCAAATTTCTCACGATTTACAAATAGTTGAAAACATTTGGGATATTCTAAGTACTCAACTGAACAAAATATATAACACTGGCCTAGTGGTTTCTGGATATTTTACTGCAAAAATCCTACATAGTTCACCTTTAAAACAAGATTACATTTCTGCATAAAATACTACAACTTGATTTCAGATGATTCAGAAGCAATCTGTTTGAGCAGACAGAGTTTTTTAAATGTTTTAGTGTGGTTGCTAGGGCGTTGCTATGTGCTTGGTGAGGTTTTTTGATTGGTTTACAGTGTGCCATCATGATATTTCTAGAGTTTTTAGGGTGGTTGCTAGTGCGTTGCTATGTGCTTGGTGATTTTTCTGGGGTGATTTCTAGGGTGCTGCTATGTGGTTGCTAAGGCGTCCTGAATGTTTTGTGTGTTGCTGTGGTTGCTATAGTGTTTGAAGTGGTTTCTAGGGTGTTGATATTTGGTTGCTCAGGCGTTGCTAAGGCGTCCTGAATGTTTTGGTGTGTTTGCTGTAGTGTTTGAAGTGGTTTCTAGGGTGTTTATATGTGGTTGCTCAGGCGTTGCTAAGGCATCCTGAATGTTTTGGTGTGTTGCTGTGGTTGCTATAGTGTTTGAAGTGGTTTCTAGGGTGTTGATATCTGGTTGCTCAGGCGTTGCTAAGGCGTCCTGGATGTTTTGGTGTGTTGCTGTGGTTGCTATAGTGTTTGAAGTGTTTTTATGGTGTTTATGGGGTTGCTCAGTCGTTGCTAAGGCGTCCTGAATGTTTTGGTGTGTTGCTTTGGTTGCTATAGTGTTTGAAGTGGTTTCTATGGTGTTGATATGTGATTGCTCAGGCGTTGCTAAGGCTTCCTGGATGTTTTTGTGTGTTGCTGTGGTTGCTATAGTGTTTGAAGTGGTTTCTAGGGTGTTGATATGTGGTTGCTCAGGCGTTGCTAAGGCGTCCTGGATGTTTTGGTGTGTTGCTGTGGTTGCTATAGTGTTTGAAGTGGGTTCTAGGGTGTTTATGGGGTTGCTCAGTCTTTGCTAAGACGTCCTGAATGTTTTGGTGTGTTCCTGTGGTTGCTATAGGGTTTTAAGTCATTTCTAGGGTGTTGATATGTGATTGCTCAGGCGTTGCTAAGGCTTCCTAAATGTTTTGGTGTGTTGCTGTGGTTGCTATAGTGTTTGAAGTGGTTTCTAGGGTTTTTATATGTGGTTGCTCAGGCGTTGCTAAGGCATCCTGAATGTTTTGGTGTATTGCTGTGGTTGTTATAGTGTTTGAAGTGGTTTCTATGGTGTTGATATGTGATTGCTCAGGCGTTGCTAAGGCTTCCTGAACGTTTTGGTGTGTTGCTGTGGTTGCTATAGTGTTTGAAGTGGTTTCTAGGGTGTTGATATGTGATTGCTCAGGCGTTGCTAAGGCATCCTGAATGTTTTGGTGTGTTGCTGTGGTTGCTATAGTGTTTGAAGTGGTTTCTAGGGTGTTGATATGTGGTTGCTCAGGCATTCTGAATGTTTTGGTGTGTTGCTGTGGTTGCTATTGTGTTTGAAGTTGTTTCTAGGGTGTTGATATGTGGTTGCTCAGGCGTTGCTAAGGCGTCCTGAATGTTTTGGTGTGTTGCTGTTGTTGCTATAGTGTTTGAAGTGGCTCTAGGGTGTTGATATGTGGTTGCTAAGGCGTCCTGAATGTTTGGGTGTGTTCCTGTGTTTGCTATAGTGTTTGAAGTGGCTTCTAGGGTGTTGATATGTGGTTGCTCAGGCGTTGCTAAGGCGTCCTGAATGTTTTGTTGTATTGCTGTGGTTGCTATAGTGTTTGAAGTGGCTCTAGGGTGTTGATATGTGGTTGCTCAGGCGTTGCTAAGGCGTCCTGAATGTTTTGGTGTATTGCTGTGGTTGCTATAGTGTTTGAAGTGGCTCTAGGGTGTTGATATGTGGTTGCTCAGGCGTTGCTAAGGCGTCCTGAATGTTTTGGTGTGTTGCTGTAATTGCTATAGTGTTTGAAGTCGTTTCTAGGGTGTTGATATGTGGTTGCTCAGGCGTTGCTAAAGCGTCCTACATGTTTTGGTGTGTTGCTGTTGTTGCTATAGTGTTTGAAGTGGTTTCTAGGGTGTTGATATGTGGTTACTCAGGAGTTTATAAGGCGTTCTGAATGTTTGGTGTGTTGCTGTGGTTGCTATAGTGTTTGAAGTGGTTTCTAGGGTGTTGATATGTGGTTGCTCAGGCGTTGCTAAGCCGTCCTGAATGTTTTGGTGTGTTGCTGTAGTTGCTATAGTGTTTGAAGTGGTTTTTAGGGTGTTGATATGTGGTTGCTCAGGTGTTGCTAAGGCATCCTGAATGTTTTGGTGTGTTCCTGTGGTTGCTATAGTATTTGAAGTGGTTTCTAGGGTGTTGATATGTGGTTGCTCAGGCGTTGCTAAAGCGTCCTAAATGTATTGGTGTGTTGCTGAGGTTGCTATAGTGTTTGAAGTGGTTTCTAGGGTGTTGATATGTGGTTGCTCTGGCGTAGCTAAAGCGTCCAGAATGTTTTGGTGTGTTGCTGTTGTTGCTATAGTGTTTGAAGTGGTTTCTAGGGTGTTGATATGTGGTTGCTCAGGCGTTGCTAAGGCGTCCTGAATGTTTTGGTGTGTTGCTGTGGTTGCTATAGCGTTTGAAGTGGTTTCTAGGGTGTTGATATGTGGTTGCTAAGGCATTCTGAATGTTTTGGTGTGTTGCTGTTGTTGCTATAGTGTTTGAAGTGGTTTCAAGGGTGTTGATATGTGGTTGCTCAGGCGTTGCTAAGGCGTCCTGAATGTTTTTGTGTGTTGCTGTGGTTGCTACAGGGTTTGAAGTGGTTTCTAGGGTGTTGATATGTGGTTGCTCAGGCGTTGCTAAAGCGTCCAAAATGTTTTGGTGTGTTGCTGTGGTTGCTATAGTGTTTGAAGTGGTTTCTGGGGTGTTGATATGTGGTTGCTCAGGCGTTGCTAAAGCGTCCTGAATGTTTTGGTGTGTTGCTGTGGTTGCTATAGCGTTTGAAGTGGTTTCTAGGGTGTTGATATGTGGTTGCTAAGGCATCCTGAATGTTTTGGTGTGTTGCTGTTGTTGCTATAGTGTTTGAAGTGGTTTCTAGGGTGTTTATGGGGTTGCTCAGTCGTTGCTAAGGCGTTCTGAATGTTTTGGTGTGTTGCTGTGGTTGCTATAGTGTTTGAAGTGGTTTCTAGGGTGTTTATGGGGTTGCTCAGTCGTTGCTAAGGCGTTCTGAATGTTTTGGTGTGTTGCTGTTGTTGCTATAGCGTTTGAAGTGGTTTCTATGGTGTTGATATGTGGTTGCTCAGGCGTTGCTATGGTGTCCTGAATGTTTTGGTGTGTTGCTGTGGTTGCTATAGTGTTTGAAGTCATTTCTAGGGTGTTGACATGTGGTTGATGATGTTCTAAATGTTTTAGTCTGTTGCTATGTGGTTGCTATGAAGCGTTCTGGTCTATTTTCTACCATGCTATAAGGTTGCTATAGTGTTTAATGTGGTTTCTATGGTGGTGTTATGTGGTTGAGTGTTCTAAATGTTGTTTAGGGTGTTGCTATGTGGTTGCTCAGGCGTTGCTAAGGCATTCTGAATGTTTTTGCCAGGGCGTTGCTTTGGTATTATGAAAGTTTTATTGTGTTGCTATGTACTTAGTGAGGTTTTCTGATCCATTTTCTACTATGATATAAGGTTGCTATAGTGTTTGAAGTGGTTTCTAGGGTGTTGATATGTGGTTGCTCAGGCGTTGCTAAGGTGTTCTAAATGTTTTGATGTGTTGCTGTGTTTGCTATAGTGTTTGAAGTGGTTTCAAGGGTGTTGATATGTGGTTGCACAGGCGTTGCTAAGGCGTCCTGAATGTTTTGGTGTGTTGCTGTGGTTGCTATAGCGTTTGAAGTGGTTTCTATGGTGTTGATATGTGGTTGCTCAGGCGTTGCTATGGTGTCCTGAATGTTTTGGTGTGTTGCTGTGGTTGCTATAGTGTTTGAAGTCATTTCTAGGGTGTTGACATGTGGTTGATGATGTTCTAAATGTTTTAGTCTGTTGCTATGTGGTTGCTATGAGGCGTTCTGGTCTATTTTCTACCCTGCTATAAGGTTGCTATAGTGTTTAATGTGGTTTCTATGGTGGTGTAATGTGCTTGAGTGTTCTAAATGTCGTTTAGGGTGTTGCTATGTGGTTGCTCAGGCGTTGCTAAGGCATTCTGAATGTTTTTGCCAGGGCGTTGCTATGGTGTTATGATAGTTTTATTGTGTTGCTATGTACTTAGTGAGGTTTTCTGATCCATTTTCTACCATGATATAAGGTAGCTATAGTGTTTGAAGTGGTTTCTAGGGTGTTGCTATGTGGTTGCTCAGGCGTTGCTAAAGCATTCTGAATGTTTTTGCTTGGCCATTGCTATGGTATTATGATAGTTTTATTGTGTTGCTATGTACTTAGTGAGGTTTTCTGATCCATTTTCTACCATGATATAAGGTTGCTGTAGTGTTTGAAGTGGTTTCTAGGGTGTTGATATGTGGTTGCTCAGGCGTTGCTAAGGTGTTCTAAATGTTTTAGTGTGTTGCT
Source organism: Gobio gobio (assembly GCF_949357685.1). Taxonomy (NCBI): domain Eukaryota; kingdom Metazoa; phylum Chordata; class Actinopteri; order Cypriniformes; family Gobionidae; genus Gobio; species Gobio gobio. The sequence continues at coordinate 3,791,918 of NC_137112.1, read as the reverse complement.
GTGGTTGCTATAGTGTTTGGGTAGCCGTTTTTCCCTAATGGTTTCCGTTTGCTCTTCTCCTCCCTTGTTTAGTGGGCGTGTTTAACAAGCGCTCTGTGCCACGGGACGCTGTGAGTGTGTGTGACGTGAGCCGATGTCGGTACACTGTGTTCCCAGAGAGTGGCCTATATACAGCAGCGAGAGCGAGGACATCATGTCTCCTGCTGCGGCCGCCTCGCTTCACATGCTTCCCAGATTATAATCCCAGCCTCCCCAGCGTGAACCTAATCAGAACACAAAGAGAAGGGTCCCCCTTTCTGCATGGGACCCCTCCAAATCAATTCTGCATCGCTCAGTAATTAGTAAGGGTGTCCTCATCGGAGGAGGGAGTCCTGAAGTGAACTCCGCCCCAGACAGGTGTTACATAACGTCTGGTTGGCTTGTCTTAAGTGCTGCCAATAGATCCGACTTGGGGTTTTTTTAGGTTTCGGGGTTGAGTGATATGTTGGGACAGGGCAACTTTTAGCTTTTCGTGACAAGAAGACTGTGTGGAAGGATAAAACAGCAACTTGTTTTAATGTGTGTTTGATACTGAAAACAAAGTGCACTTACTTAAGTCAGTTATCCACATTAATTGTATAGCCTTTTACTGGAATACAACTATTGATGGGTCTATTTTTTCTCCTAAGGTCTAAAACGCAACTGCTCAGTCTCAAGACATCTTCTGTCATCTTTACGTATGAAGAGTGTACAAAGTAACACATCTTTCACAGAACAGGCACAATAGCGGTACAAACATATCTATCGGTTCAATATGTGTCACATGACTAAACATGCGTCATCGTTTTCAAATACTTCCGTTTTCACAGTCCACATTTATCCACTTGGGAAAGCATTTTCAAAAGCTGTTACCGCAGGACAAAAGCGCCGCCTCAGTGTGGACGCAAGACCAAAACAGAGAGAAAAGGATGCGCTTTCAAACAAAACATATTAGTGTGGACAAGGCCATTGATTCTGGCTCATCTGCTATCCTGATATTGTTATATTTAAAGGCGACCTATTATGCCCCTTTTCACAAGATGTAATATAAATCTCTGATGTCCCCAGAATGTGTCTGTGAAGCTTCAGCTCAAAATAGCCCACAGATAATTTATTATAGCTTGTCATAATTTTGTCAGAAATGTTTTGATTTTTACTTAAATTAAGTTTTGATAATTAATTATTATTATATTAGTGTTAGTATTATTATATTAGTAAAATTATAACATTTATCTATTTATTTATATTCATGAGTGCAAATTTGTTTATATATTAGTGTAAATGTATTTATATATTAGTGCAAAATTATTTATATATTAGTGCAAATGTATTTATATATTAGTGCACATTTATTTATATATATATTAGTGCAAATGTATTGATATATTAGTGCAAATTTATTTATATTTATTAGTGCAAATGTATTTATATAATAGTGCAAATGTATTTATATATTAGTGAAAATGTATTTATATATTAGTGCACATTTATTTATATATATATATATTAGTGCAAATGTATTGATATATTAGTGCAAATTTATTTATATTTATTAGTGCAAATGTATTTATATAATAGTGCAAATTTATTTATATATTAGTGAAAATGTATTTATATATTAGTGCAAATTTATTTATATATTAGTGCACATGTTTATATTAGTGCAAATGTATATATTAGTGCAAATTTATTTATATATTTGTGCAAATATATTTATATATTAGTGCAAATGTATATATTAGTGCAAATGTATATATTAGTGCAAATATATTTATATATTAGTGCGAATTTATTTATATATTAGTGCAAATGTATTTATATATTAGTGCAAATTTATTTTGTATATTAGTGCAAATGTATTTATATATTACTGCAAATTTATATACTAGTGCAAATGTATTTATATATTGGTGCAAATGTATTTATATATTAGTGCAAATGTATATACTAGTGCAAATGTATTTATATATTAGTGCAAATTTATTTATATATTAGTGCAAATGTATTTATATATTAGTGCAAATGTATTTATATATTAGTGCAAATGTATTTATATATTAGTGCAAATTTATATACTAGTGCAAATGTATTTATATATTAGTGCAAATGTTTTTATATATTAGTGCAAATGTATTTATATATTAGTGCAAATTTATATACTAGTGCAAATGTATTTATGTATTAGTGCAAATGTATATATTAGTGCAAATATATTTATATATTAGTGCGAATTTATTTATATACTAGTGCAAATGTATTTATTTATTAGTGTGCAAATGTATTTATTTATTAGTGCAAATTTATTTTGTATATTAGTGCAAATGTATTTATATATTAGTGCAAATTTATATACTAGTGCAAATGTATTTATATATTAGTGCAAATGTATTTATATATTAGTGCAAATGTATATACTAGTGCAAATGTATTTATATATTGGTGCAAATGTATTTATATATTAGTGCAAATGTATATACTAGTGCAAATGTATTTATATATTAGTGCAAATTTATTTATATATTAGTGCAAATGTATTTATATATTAGTGCAAATTTATATACTAGTGCAAATGTATTTATATATTAGTACAAATGTATATACTAGTGCAAATGTATTTATATATTAGTGCAAATTTATTTATATATTAGTGCAAATGTATTTATATATTAGTGCAAATTTATATACTAGTGCAAATGTATTTATATATTAGTGCAAATGTATATACTAGTGCAAATGTATTTATATATTGGTGCAAATGTATTTATATATTGGTGCAAATGTATTTATATATTGGTGCAAATGTATTTATATATTGGTGCAAATGTATTTATATATTAGTGCAAATGTATTTATATATTGGTGCAAATGTATTTATATATTGGTGCAAATGTATTTATATATTGGTGCAAATGTATTTATATATTAGTGCAAATGTATATACTAGTGCAAATGTATTTATATATTAGTGCAAATTTATTTATATATTAGTGCAAATGTATTTATATATTAGTGCAAATTTATTTATATATTAGTGCAAATGTATTTATATATTAGTGCAAATGTATATATTAGTGCAAATTTATTTGTATATTTGTACAAATTTATTTATATATTTGTGCAAATATATTTATATATTAGTGCAAATGTATATATATATATATTAGTGAAAATGTATATATTAGTGCAAATGTATATATTAGTGCAAATTTATTTATATATTTGTGCAAATATATTTATATATTAGTGCAAATGTATGTATATATCAGTGCAAATGTATATATTAGTGCAAATGTATATATTAGTGCAAATATATTTTTATATTAGTGCAAATTTATTTATATATTAGTGCAAATGTATTTATATATTAGTGCAAATTTATTTATATATTGGTGCAAATGTTTTTATATATTAGAGCAAATGTATTTATATATTGGTGCAAATGTATTTATATATTAGTGCAAATGTATTTATATATTAGAGCAAATGTATTTATATATTAGAGCAAATGTATTTATATATTGGTGCAAATGTATTTATATATTAGTGCAAATGTATTTATATATTAGTGCAAATGTATTTATATATTAGTGCACATGTATTTATATATTAGTGCACATGTTTATATTAGTGCAAGTGTATATACTAGTGCAAATGTATTTATATATTTAAAAAAACTCTTTTATGTACATATATAAGGGATTTTAAAGGGATTGTGTATGGTTTGTGAATGGCGAGAGAGGCGGGCGAATGGCGGATGTCGTTCTTCACATGCTGTTTGTTTACTTAAGACCCTCTTGATAAACACGCTCTATTTAGAAACAAACACAGCCGCTGTTTCCACTCTGTCTGCTCCACTCTGATGTCTGTGTGTGTGAGAGTGTGTGCATGAATAAAACATGCCAAGTGTGTGTGTGTGTGTTTGGTGCCTAGAGACATCGTTCTCAGTTCCTCAGTTACTGTCGTCTGTAGAGTTTGTACAGCTGTGTTCAGCCATGTGAAAGGAGGTCAAACGCCTGGACTACACACACACACACACACACACACCTCACTCATGACCATGTGTGTGTTTAAGAGCTCATCGGTCATTAATGCTCTGCGAAATAACAGTGCACCCATGAATCTCAGTGAAGTGTGAATTTGCAAGGGAAATGATGCTTTATATTTGTGTGTAATTGCATTAGTTTTTAATAAAACATGAACACACACACACACACACACACACACACACACACACACACACACACACACACACACACACACACACACACACACACACACACACACACACACACACACACACACACACACACACACACACACACACACACACACACACACACACACACACACACACACACACACACACACACACACACACACACACACACACACACACACACACACACACACACACACACACACACACACACACACACACACACACACACACACACACACACACACACACACACACACACACACACACACACACACACACACACACACACACTCACTCACTCACTCACTCACTCACTCACTCACTCACTCACTCACTCACTCACTCACTCACTCACTCACTCACTCACTCACTCACTCACTCACTCACTCACTCACTCACTCACTCACTCACTCACTCACTCACTCACTCACTCACTCACTCACTCACTCACTCACTCACTCACTCACTCACTCACTCACTCACTCACTCACTCACTCACTCACTCACTCACTCACTCACTCACTCACTCACTCACTCACTCACTCACTCACTCACTCACTCACTCACTCACTCACTCACTCACTCACTCACTCACTCACTCACTCACTCACTCACTCACTCACTCACTCACTCACTCACTCACTCACTCACTCACTCACTCACTCACTCACTCACTCACTCACTCACTCACTCACTCACTCACTCACTCACTCACTCACTCACTCACTCACTCACTCACTCACTCACTCACTCACTCACTCACTCACTCACTCACTCACTCACTCACTCACTCACTCACTCACTCACTCACTCACTCACTCACTCACTCACTCACTCACTCACTCACTCACTCACTCACTCACTCACTCACTCACTCACTCACTCACTCACTCACTCACTCACTCACTCACTCACTCACTCACTCACTCACTCACTCACTCACTCACTCACTCACTCACTCACTCACTCACTCACTCACTCACTCTCTCTCTCTCTCTATTGGTTGTTTGTCATTGTGATGGTGTTTGTTGGGTTGAGCATTACTGCACACTACAGTCTGTGATGAGCTGAACCTACATTAGCACATCTATAGACTGACGATCAGACTCCAGTGCAGACTCTTCACACCAGACATTACTCAACAAACCACAGCAACACCAGAGAGACCAGCCACTACTAACAACCCATCTATCCATCATCCATCTGTTCATCCATCCATCTGTTCATCCATCCATCTGTTCATCCATCCATCTGTTCATCTACCCATACATCCACCCCCCCATACATCCACCCACCCATACATCCACCCACCCCCACCCATCCATACATACACCCACCCACCCATACATCCACCCACCCACCCATCCATACATACATCCACCCACCCCCACCCCCCCATACATACACCCACCCACCCATACATCCACCCACCCACCCATCCATACAAACACCCATCCATACATCCACCCACCCATACATCCATCCACCCACCCATCCATACATCCACCCCCCCATAAATACATCCACCCACCCCCCCATACATCCAAACAACCAAGCACCCACCCCCCCATACATACACCCACCCACCCATACATCCACCCACCCACCCATCCATACATCCACCCACCCATCCATACACCCACCCACCCATCCATACATCCACCCCCCCATACATACACCCACCCACCCATCCATACATCCACCCATCCATACATCCACCCACCCATCCATACATCCACCCCCCCATACATACACCCACCCACCTATACATACACCCACCCACCCATCCATACATCCACCCACCCATACATCCACCCATCCATACACACACACACACACACCCACCCATACATCCACCCACCCATCCATACATACACCCACCCATCCATACATACACCCACCCACCCACCCATACATACACCCACCCATACATCCACCCATCCATACATACACCCACCCATACATCCATCCATACATACACCCACCCACCCATACATCCACCCATCCATACATACACCCACCCACCCATACATCCACCCATCCATACATCCACCCATACATCCACCCATCCATCCACCCATCTATCCCCATCCATCCACCCACCCACCCATCCATATATACACCCATCCATACATACATACATCCACCCACCCACCCACCCATCCATACATACACCCATCCATACATACATCCACCCACCCACACATCCACCCATCCATACATACACCCATCCATACATACATCCACATATCCATCCATCCATCCACTCATCCATCCATCCACTCATCCATACATCCACCCATCCATACATCCACCCATCCATACATCCATCCACATATCCATACATCCATCCATCCATACATCCATCCACATATCCATACATCCACCCATCCATACATCCATCCACATATCCATACATCCACCCATCCATACATCCATCCACATATCCATACATCCACCCATCCATACATCCATCCACATATCCATACATCCATCCATCCACTCATCCATCCATCCACTCATCCATACATCCACCCATCCATCCACCCACCCATCCATCCACCCATCTATCCCCATACATCCACCCATCCATCCATCCACCCACCCATCCATCCATCCACTCATCCATCCATCCACTCATCCATCCATCCACCCATCCATCCACCCATCCATACATCCACCCATCCATCCATCCACCCACCCACCCACCCATCCATCCACTCATCCATCCATCCACTCATCCATCCATCCACTCATCCATACATCCACCCATCCATACATCCACCCATCCATACATCCATCCATCCACATATCCATCCATCCACTCATCCATCCATCCACTCATCCATGCATCCACCCATCCATACATCCACCCATCCATACATCCATCCACGTATCTATCCATCCATCCATCCACTCATCCATACATCCACCCATCCACCCACCCATCCATCCACCCATCTATCCCCATACATCCACCCATCCATCCATCCACCCACCCATCCATCCACTCATCCATCCATCCACTCATCCATACATCCACCCATCCATACATCCACCCATCCATACATCCATCCATCCACGTATCTATCCATCCATCCATCCACTCATCCATACATCCACCCATCCACCCACCCATCCATCCACCCACCCACCCACCCACCCATCCATCCCCATCATGTCATTCTGTCTATCTGTCATTCGTTCTATCTATCATTCATTCTATCTATCGTTCTATAGTTCATTCTATCTATCATTCTGTCATCCTTTCTATCTATCGTTCTAGTGTTCATTCTATCTATATAACATTCTATTGTTCTTTCTATCTATCGGTCATTCTATCTATCATTCTGTTGTTGTTCTTTCTATCCTTTTTTCAATCGTTCGATCTATTATTCTATTGCTCTATCTATCGTTCTATAGTTCATTCTATCTATCTTTCTATCGTTCATTCTATCTATCTTTCTATCATTCATTTTATTTATCATTCTATCTATCGTTCTGTCATTCTGTCGTTCTTTCTATCTATCATTTATTCTATCTATCGTTCTATAGTTCATTCTATCTATCATTCTGTCATCCTTTCTATCTATCGTTCTAATGTTCATTCTATCTATCTTTCTATCATTCATTCTATCTATCATTCTACCTATCGTTCTGTCATTCTATCTATCTGTCGTTCTTTCTATCTATCATTCATTCTATCTATCGTTCTATCGTTCATTCTATCTATCATTCTGTCATTCTTTCTATCTATTGTTCTATCGTTCTATCTATCATTCAATTGCTCTATCTATAGTTCTAATGTTCATTCTATCTATATAACATTCTATTGTTCTTTCTATCTATCGGTCATTCTATCTATCATTCTGTTGTTCTTTCTATCCTTTTTTCAATCGTTCTATCTATTATTCTATTTCTATATCTATCGTTCTATAGTTCATTCTATCTATCTTTCTATCATTCATTCTATCTATCATTCTATCTATCTTTCTATCATTCATTATCTATCTATCGTTCTGTTGTTCTTTCTATCTATCGTTCATTATATCTATCGTTCTGTTGTTCTTTCTATCTATCGTTCATTCTATCTATCATTCTGTTGTTCTTTCTATCGTTCATTCTATCTATCGTTCTGTTGTTCTTTCTATCTATCGTTCATTCTATCTATCGTTCTGTTGTTCTTTCTATCTATCGTTCATTCTATCTATCATTCTGTCATTCTTTCTATCTATTGTTCTATTGTTCTTTCTATCTATCGTTCATTCTATCTATTGTTCTGTCTATCATTCTGTCATTCTATCTATAATTCTATAGTTCATTCTATCTATCATTCTATCTATCATTCGTTCTAGCTATCATTCTATCTATCATTCGTTCTATCTATCATTCTATCTACCGTTCATTCTATATATCGTTCTGTTGTTCTTTCTATCTATCGTTCATTCTATCTATTGTTCATTCTATCTACTGTTCTGTTGTTCTTTCTATCTATCGTTCTCTATTCTATTGCTCTATCTATCATTCTATAGTTCATTCTATCCATCTTTCTATCGTTCATTCTATCTATCATTCTATCTATCATTCTATAGTTCATTCTATCTATCATTCGTTCTATCTATCATTCTATCTATCGTTCATTCTATATATCGTTCTGTTGTTCTTTCCATCTATCGTTCATTCTATCTATCATTCTGTCTATCATTCTGTCATTCTATCTATCATTCTATAGTTAATTCTATCTGTCATTCGTTCTATCTATCATTCTATCTATCATTCATTCTATCTATCGTTCTGTCTATCATTCTGTCATTCTATCTATCATTCTATAGTTCATTCTATCTGTCATTCGTTCTATCTATCATTCTATCTATCGTTGATTCTATATATCGTTCTGTTGTTCTTTCCATCTATCGTTCATTCTATCTATCGTTCTGTCTATCATTCTGTCATTCTATCTATCATTCTATAGTTAATTCTATCTGTCATTCGTTCTATCTATCATCCTATCTATCATTCATTCTATCTATCATTCTGTCATTCTATCTATCGTTCTATCTATTCAAGAGTAGCTAGAGTAAAGTAAAGCTTTCTCTCTCTCTCTCTCTCTCTCTCTCTCTCTCTCTCTTTCTCTCTCTCTCTCTCTCTCTTGAATGGTTGTTTTAAAGGTCTAGATTGAGTTTGACTGGTCGGAGCGAGCGTGTCTTTTCTCATCTGATGGGTCATGATTCTGCGGTGTGATTTTATATATTCAGATGTGTGATGTATATTTCATCTTCACTCTCTCCGCCTCAGAGTCGAGCTGGCAGGAGAACTCACTGGATGATCGTTTCCCATCTATACCACCAATGACAACAGGCTATAGAACACACAGATTATCCTCACAGCTTCCCCCATGGCATAGCATTAGTGTGTAATCCTGTGTGTGTGTGTGTGTGTGTGTGTGAGCGGCCGGTGCCAGCACTGTGACATACATTCAGCCTAATTAGTTTACACACTGTCCATCAGCGCTCAGTAATGGATATGCTAACATGTCCTCTAATACCACAGCTTCATTCACCGCACACACAGCTCACCTGCTAGATTGCTATTGGTCGAAACATCGCTGGCGTATGCAGATTAGCCTCCGCTCAGTGTGTTTTGATTATGTCGATCGCTCCCATCGAGTCGTTGAACATATTGGACCAGTGTGTGTGTGTGTGTGTGTGTGTGTGTGACTTAAGCCCTGTGTGTTTAATACGGTAATGTTCATAAGTGTATCCTAATCCAGATTGACTTCCTGGCCTTTGTTCTCTAAATATAGAGCAACATTTCATTTGTGTAGGAATGAGCCGTGAAAAATGGCAACTGTCTTTGTAATATCTGTATGATCTGCATTACGTCCTGTCGGTCTGACCTTCTTATCATCAGAGATCAGAGCCTTTCAGGGATTGTGGTTGATTTGAGTCGTTTTGCAGTGTGTGTGTTAATCGTGATAAAATCACTGCACATGTTATTCAAGTTGAAACTACTTCTCTGAATATGAATATGCAGGAGTATTATCTCATAAAATAGGTTGCAAATGCCGTTTCGTGGTGGCTTTAAAAGCATTTGGTTGAGAATGTGTGCTTTAATTTATTCTCCCAGAATCCCACAGTGATGTCTCATGGGCATATCGAGTCACGTGTGTGTCTATATGTGAGTATATATGAGCGTATGCACGTGATGTATGCATGCATGAGTAAATCACGTGATGCATGTTTTAAGCCTTCCTGTGTGTGTGTGTGTGTGTGTGTGTGTGTGTGTGTGTGTGTGTGTGTGTGTGTGTGTGTGTGTGTGTGTGTGTGTGTGTGTTTACGCTGAGGCTCATCAAGCGTGTTGTAAGCCATCAATCCGATATCCTGAAGAGACAGCACCTTTGTGTTTGTGAATATGGATTATGGCTGGAGTTGGTTAAACATGTCAGTGTCCCGTTTGAAAACAGAGATGTCCTCTCATCACGCAGATCTCGGATTATCGGCCCTGCAGCGCAGACAGATTACAGGACCTCATCTCACCTCCCCACGCTGTGTGTGTGTGTGTGTGTGTGTGTGTTTGTCATTTATGAGGACACACATTTGTATAATGACAGATATTACTGGTATTACAATGTAAACATGAAATACATTTTTTTTAAAAGCTTTAAAAACATACTAAACAATGTTGAATTAAAAATGTTTCCTGTGATGGTTAGGTTTAGGTTTAGGTTTAGGTGTGTGTGTGTGTGTGTGTGTGTGTGTGTGTGTGTGTGTGTGTGTGTGTGTGTGTGTGTGTGTGTGTGTGTGTGTGTGTGTGTGTGTGTGTGTGTGTGTGTGTGTGTGTGTGTGTGTGTGTGTGTGTGTGTGTGTGTGTGTGTGTGTGTGTGTGTGTGTGTGTGTGTGTGTGTGTGTGTGTGTGTGTGTGTGTGTGTGTGTGTGTGTGTGTGTGTGTGTGTGTGTGTGTGTGTGTGTGTGACCTGATCGCATGCTCTGAACAGTTGAGTCTGCTTACTAAACACACTGAAATGAATTATTTAAAATATTGAAGTATTGTCTGATCAATCAATCATTTATATTTATGATTTATTTGATTTAGTATTGGTCTAATTGGATATTGATCTTTTTATACTGATTATAAAATAATATACTCTAGTTATCATTTATATATTTTAAAATGTATTTATTTACTTGCCATCAGTATTTGTCTGGTAACAGATAATTCAATATTATTCATTTAATTTCAAAACATTTATTTATTTATTTATTCAGGGTTTGTATTTATTTGATCTATTTTTATTTTGATCTGTTTATTAACCGTGTAAATATTCAGTATTGTCCTGATTTGTAGCAGATAATTTCATATTATTTATTCAATTTCTAAACAGCATTAATTTATTCATGCATTCATTCATTTATTAATTATTTTGTTCATTCATGCATTCATTCATTTATTCATTTCTTCATTCATTTATTTATTTGTTTATTTATTCATTCATTTATTAGTTTTTTCATTCATTCATACATTTATTCATTCATGCGTTAATTTATTCATTTATTTATTCATTAATGCATGCATTCATTCATTCATTCATTCATTCATTTATTCATTTATTTATTCATGCATTCATTCGTTCATTCATTTATTCATTCATGCATTCATTTATTAATTTTTTCATTCATTCGTTCATTTACTCATTCATTAATTTATTCATTCATTCATTCATTCATTCATTCATGTATTCATTCATTTATTTGTATATTTATTCATTCATTCATGCATTCATTCATTCATGCATTCATTAATTTATTCATGCATTTATTTATTTATTCATTCATGCATTCATTCATTCATTCATTTATTCATTCATTTATTAATTAATTAATTCATTTATTCATTCATTCATTTATTCATTAATTAATTCATTTATTTATTTATTTATTTATTCATTCATGCATTCATTCATTTATTCATTTATTTATTCATTCATTCATGCATTTAGTCATTCATTCATTTATTCATTCATTCATTTATTTATTCATTCATTTATTCATTCATTCATTCATTCATTCATTCATTTATTCATTCATGCATTCATTCATTTATTCATTCATTTATTTATTAATGCATTCATTCGTTCATTTATTCATTCATGCATTCATTCATTTATTCATTCATTCATTCATTCATTCATTCATGCACTCATTAATTCGTTCATTCATTTATTTATTTATTCATTTATTCATTCATGCATTCATGCATTCATTTATTCATTCGTTCATGCATTAATTAATTAATTAATTTATTTATTCATTTATTTATTTATTCATTCATGCATTAATTAATTCATTCATGCATGCATGCATGCATGCATGCATGCATTCATTCATTTATTTATTTATTTATTTATTTATTTATTTATTTATTTATTTATTTATTTATTTATTTATTTATTTATTTATTCATTCATTCATTCATTCATTCATTCATTCATTCATTCATTCATTCATTCATTCATTCATTCATTCATTCATTCATTCATTTATTTATTCATTCATTAAATCATTCATTCATGCATTCATTTATTCATGCATTCATTTATTAATTCATTCATGCATTAATTTATTCAGTCGTTCATGCATTCATTCATTTATTCATTCATTCATGCATTCATTTATTCAGTCGTTCATGCATTCATTCATTTATTCATTCATTCATGCATTCATTTATTCAGTTGTTTATGCATTCATTCATTCATTTATTTGTTTATTTATTCATTTATTTATTTATTCATTAATTAATTAATGCATGCATTGATTTATATACATTTTGTCTTATTGTATATAGGGCTGTGTGTATCACCAACAATGCCATGATACGATACGCATCACGATACTGAAGTCACGATACGATACGCATCACGATACTGAAGTCACGATACGATACGCATCACGATACTGAAGTCACGATACGATACGCATCACGATACTGAAGTCACGATACGATACACATCACGATACTGAAGTCACGATACGATACGCATCACGATACTGAAGTCACGATACGATACACATCACGATACTGAAGTCACGATACGATACGCATCACGATACTAAAGTCACGATACGATACACATCACGATACTGAAGTCACGATACGATACGCATCACGATACTGAAGTCACGATACGATACGCATCACGATACTGAAGTCACGATACGATACGCATCACGATACTGAAGTCACGATACGATACACATCACGATACTGAAGTCACGATACGATACGCATCACGATACTAAAGTCACGATACGATACGCATCACGATACTGAAGTCACGATACGATACGCATCACGATACTGAAGTCACGATACAATACGCATCACGATCCTGAAGTCACGATACGATACACATCACGATACTGAAGTCACGATACAATACGCATCACGATCCTGAAGTCACGATACGATACACATCACGATACTGAAGTCATGATACGATATGCATCACGATACTGAAGTCACGATACGATATGCATCACGATACTGAAGTCACGATACGATATGCATCACGATACTGAAGTCACGATACGATATGCATCACGATACTGAAGTCACGATACGATATGCATCACGATACTGAAGTCACGATACGATATGCATCACGATACTGAAGTTACGATACGATACGCATCACGATACTGAAGTCATGATACGATATGCATCACGATACTGAAGTCACGATACGATATGCATCACGATACTGAAGTCACGATACGATATGCATCACGATACTGAAGTCACGATACGATATGCATCACGATACTGAAGTCACGATACGATATGCATCACGATACTGAAGTCATGATACGATATGCATCACGATACTGAAGTCACGATACGATATGCATCACGATACTGAAGTCACGATACGATATGCATCACGATACTGAAGTTACGATACGATACGCATCACGATACTGAAGTCACGATACAATACGTATCACGATCAATTTGGAATTCAATTTCTTTTTTAATGAATAACCAATGTTAGAACAGTTTTGAAAAACTATTTTGTTTTTGTCATTAAAAAAAACAAATGAGTTAAATGAAATAAATAAATTGTGTCAAAAAAACTTTGGAAAGGCTTGGTTCAATATTGATTATTTTGGATATACTGTATATCAGGTACAATACATGGCAAATTTTGGAATGTAAAACAAATCTCGCGATATATCTAAAATGTAAAACAAATTTGGGAAAACAAATCTCTTAAGTAATGCTGTAAACTATGGGAGGCAGTTGTACTATAATATTAAAGGTAAAAATGAACTGATTTGTACAAACACTTAAATTACATGTTTTTTTATAATAATAAAGTTATAATATTAACTTTACAAATGATATAATCATATACATATATTTTTTTGAATAAACATTTAAATGGTGGCTGTCATAAAAACTTGCCAGATTAATTCAAACAGGCATTAAATATTGAAGAAGCTTACAAATTATAATGAATATGTAATGTGATGCATATATTTAGCAAAATGCTCCTCTCTAGAGTTAATTTTTCTAGCTGATTAATGAGTTTATGGACACTGGATTTGGTTTTTCTGAAGTAAATGTGACGTTACATGACATTGTTTACAAGCTGTTTTACTGACGCCTTTCCGCTTTTGAAACACTGATCGAGTGTTTCCATGTGACATGATACGGTTTTCGGTAAGTTACTGTATCTTTTAACACATGTTCAGATGTTCATTCATGTTTATTTTGCGCTGTAACTGGTATTAAGTATTAAGGCGGAAGAGAAGATCCGTTCATGTTTGCTCTGCGCTGCCGCTTCTCTTGAGCTGAGCTGAGCCAGAGCGATCTCACGCCACAGCGCCAAAACGGTATTTATATTTTTGAATATTGTGATAAAATGGACGTAATTTGAAATCTGAAACTTTGTTTTATATCAATAGCAACAAAGCACAAAGAGTATTGCTATGGATATGAGGAGGCGCGCTCCAATGCTCCGTTCATTCATTAAAGGAACACTCCACTTTTTTTGAAAATAGGCTCATTTTACAAGTCCCCTAGAGTTAAATAGTTGAGTTTTACCGTTTTTGAAATCCATTCAGCCGATCTTTGTATCTGGCGCTAGCACTTTTAGCATAGCTTAGCATACATCATTGATTCTGATCAGTCCATTAGCATCTCATTCAAAAAATGACCAAACACACTTTTAATATTTTTCCTATTTAAAACGTGACTCTTCTACAGTTACATCGTGTGCTAAGACCAACTGAAAATGAAAAGTTGTGATTTTCTACACCTATATGGCTAGAACTACTTTCTCATTCCTGCGTAATAGTCGCGGATCTTCGCGGCTGTACCACGGCTGCAGCGGCGCAATATTATTACAGCGTCTGAAAGGAGCCCAGCTAGGGAACTGTCAATGTGACGGCACTAAATTCGTGTAGTTGCAGAGAAAGTTTCAGGCTTGCAGCCGACAAATTGTGTTGTGGCTTTAGCTGTGATTAGCCATGGTTCTGTGTGTTGTGGCTTTAGCTGTGATTAGCCATGGCTCTGTGTGTTGTAAAGGGCTGTGATAGTAAGTCGAAGGTGTAACTACCACCATGTTTCACAGAATATCAACCAATCATTGCGCCGCTGCAGCCGTGGTACGGCCGCGAAGATCCGCGACTATTACGCAGGAATGAGAAAGTAGTTCTAGCCATATAGGTGTAGAAAATCACAACTTTTCATTTTCAGTTGGTCTTAGCACACGATGTAACTGTAGAAGAGTCAAGTTTTAAATAGGAAAAATATTGAAAGTGTCTTTGGTCATTTTTTGAATGAGATGCTAATGGACTGATCAGAATCAATGATGTATGCTAAGCTATGCTAAAAGTGCTAGCGCCAGATACAAAGATCGGCTGAATGGATTCAAAAACGGTAAAACTCAACTATTTAACTCTAGGGGACTTGTAAAATGAGCCTATTTTCAAAAAAAGGGGAGTGTTCCTTTAACTGAAATCCTCTTCTGCATTTTGAATGTCTTGCTCTGCTGCTCGCGTCGCGTTGATTACAATCAAAAGCACACAGTATCGATATGCGCATCATCAGGAGTTCATGACGATGTATCGTTGAATCGATATTCTGAGCACAGCCCTAAGCACTTTGACGTAACTGTTGCTTTTAAATGTGCTATACAAATACAATTTTACTTGACATTTATTCATGCATTAATTTATTAATTTGTTCATGCATTCATTCATCCATTGTCATGTGGTCAAATTGCTGTTGGGAAATTCTGACAAATGTGAATGTGTGTGTGATGTTCCCACCTTCCCCGTGTCTCTTTCTTTCTCTCTGCGTGCCTCTCTCACGGATGGATTAGGCCGTCGGAAGGGATTCTGGGATTCTCAGCTGATTGTGTCCAAAGCAGATCAGTGGCTACTCGCATTTAACTGGAGCGAAACACAATGTTCTGAGCGCGCTCACCTCGCTTCGCCTTTCTGCTCGACTGTGAGCGGACAGTGTTCACCCGATGAGACGTTTGACTTCAAGAAATGTTGTGTGTGTTAAGAACTGAATCTGTATTGATTAACATCCTTTACCTCATGCCATGAGCAGCTGATAGAAGTATATCCAGCATCCACACAAGAACGATTGAGTTCACTCTCCGTTTATAAGGAGCAAACACTCTTACTGACAGATGAGTTCAGATCATTTCAGATACTCTGCCCATAGATATCAGATATTCATTCAGTCATTCATTCATTCATTCATTCATTCATTCATTCATTCATTCATTCATTCATTCATTTATTCATTCATTCATTCATTTATTCATTCATTCATTCATTCATTTATTCATTCATTCATTCATTCATTCATTCATTCATTCATTCATTCATTCATTCATTCATTTATTCATTCATTCATTCATTTATTCATTCATTCATTCATTCGTTCATGCATTCATTTATTTGTTTATTTATTCATTCATTCATTCATGCATTCATTTATTTGTTTATTTATTCATTCATTCATTCATTCATTTATTCATTCATTCATTCATTCATTTATTCATTCATTCATTCATTCATTCGTTCATGCATTCATTTATTTGTTTATTTATTCATTCATTCATTCATGCATTCATTTATTTGTTTATTTATTCATTTATTCATTCATTCATGCATTCATTTTTTTTTTAATTTATTCATTCATTTATTCATTCATGCATTCATTCATGCATTCATTTATTTTTTAATTTATTCATTCATTTATTCATTCATGCATTCATTCATTTATTAATTTATTTATTAATTCATTTATTCATTCATTTATTCATTCATTCATGCATTCATTCATTTCTTTATTTATTCATTCATGCATTCATGTATTCATTCATTTATTTGTTAATTTATTCATTCATTTATTCATTCGTTCCTTTATTTATTTATTTATGTATTCATTCATTAATTTATTCATTCATGCATTAATTTATAAATTTATTCATTCATTTATTCATTCGTTCATTTATTTATTTATTTATGTATTCATTCATTCATTTATTCATTCATGCATTAATTTATTCATTTATTTGTTAATTTATTCATTAATTTATTCATTCGTTCGTTTATTTATTTATTTATTTATTTATTTATTTATTTATTCATTCATTCATATATTCATTCATGCATTCATTCATTTGTTTATTTATTCATTCATTTATTCATTCATTTATTCATTCATTCATGCATTCATTCATTTGTTTATTTATTTATTCATTCATTTATTCATTCATTCATTTATTTATTTATTTATTTATGTATTCATTCATTAATTTATTCATTCATGCATTAATTTATTCATTTATTTGTTAATTTATTCATTAATTTATTCATTCTTTCGTTTATTTATTTATTTATTCATTCATTCATATATTCATTCATGCATTCATTTATTTGTTAATTTATTCATTCATTTATTCATTCATGCATTCATTCATTTATTCATTTATTTATTTATTTATTTATTCATTCATTTATTCATTCATTCATGCATTCATTTATTTGTTAATTTATTCATTCATTTATTCATTCGTTCATTTATTTATTTATTTATGTATTCATTCATTAATTTATTCATTCATGCATTCATTTATTCATTTATTTGTTAATTTATTCATTCATTTATTCATTCGTTCGTTTATTTATTTATTCATTCATTCATATATTCATTCATGCATTCATTTATTTGTTAATTTATTCATTCATTTATTCATTCATGCATTCATTCATTTATTCATTTATTTATTTATTCATTCATTTATTCATTCATTTATTCATTCATTCATGCATTCATTTATTTGTTAATTTATTCATTAATTTATTCATTCGTTCGTTTATTTATTTATTCATTCATTCATATATTCATTCTTGCATTCATTTATTTGTTAATTTATTCATTCATTTATTCATTCATGCATTCATTTATTCATTTATTTATTCATTCATGCATTAATTAACACCCGATGAGACGTTTGACTTCAAGAAATGTTGTGTGTGTTAAGAACTTAATCTGTATTGATTAACATCCTTTACCTCATGCCATGAGCAGCTGATGAGTATATCCAGCATCCACACAAGAACGATTGAGTTCACTCTCCGTTTATAAGGAGCAAACACTCTTACTGACAGATGAGTTCAGATCATTTCAGATACTCTGCCCATAGATATCAGATATTACAATTATCAGTGCATCCAATGCTCGTGCAAACCCTTACGAACACAAAAGGAGATGTTTAGCAGCATGTGCACACTGCACACGATGAGCACAAATAAGCACCAGAAAGGAAGCACATTCTCCAGTGAATAATGCAACTCAAGCTCATTGGGAAAACTGTGCCTACATTTAAAACACACCTATACAGAACATACACACAATTCACTGCAGTTTCCAGCTGAATTGACTACTGATGGCAGTAAAACACCAACTACTTTTATTTTGTTTCACATACATTTCGATTAGAGGGGCAGGTTATTGATTAATAAAAACTTCGGGCTTTATCATACACGCGGCGCGATGTGACGCCAGACGCGACGCAAGTGTGTTCTGCTAATTTCAGTCCATTATCATTTTCACGTCCAGCTCCACGTTGTTTAAAGCAGCACTAGGTAACTTTTCAACCTTTATAATATATTTTCAAGACTCTTGTGATGATACATCGTCTTACAATAGGTTGAATGACACGTCTGCCATAGCCTGACGGGGTCTGTATCGTTTTTAATCATACTTTTAAACTTCGGGTTTCGGGTAGTAACCCGAGAACAAAAAGAACTACAAAATTCGACTGCTTTACGGCATATACGTCACTTCCACCACCACTTCCTTAAATTCAGACATGCGAGCCCAACTATCATTTGTTTGCCGAATGTTATAGTCATGGCCGAAGCAGCACAGAAAAATAAGAAAGCAAAGGTTTTGTCGGAGGAAAGCAAAAAGAGGAAAGGAGAAAGTGATGGGATTAAAGGCAGGACGAGGATCAACATTGGCCAGCGTTTGCTCGTTGGCGTGAGCTGAAGGAGGAGGGGCTACATTCTTGCAAGTAAATACAGAAGACGTACAAAATCATATTTTAGGATACCTAACATGTCTGTGATATTTGTTTATTTGTCTTGCCTCAAGCTATAATGCAAATCGATTTTTCAAATTTGCAGATTCATCTAGGGTAGCTTGATATTATAATATTGATGATATATGGTTATTACCTACCACTCAAATATTGAATCGAAGTATCATATAGATTCTGTAAAACGGGAACCAATAGGCTAGGCTACTATAATGACGCTGGCTTGTAAACATGTGAGCATAGCGATCATTTGGCGTTTGAAAAAAGTAAAACCCATTAAATGATATTCATATGACATGCTGAAACATGTGCCACTGTACCTGGGATGAAGACATTTCACACGCGACGCAAGCAGAACACGAACGCTTCAGCTCTCCCGACTGACATCACTTCCTGTGTGTGAGGTCAAAATAGCGGCCGGGTCATAGATATATACATAGATACCTCATTAGTGCCTGCGTGGATCATGGCGTGGATCGCTCGAATGAGGAATCTACGTATACATATCTATGACCAGGCCACTATTTTGACCTCACACACAGGAAGTGATGTCAGTCGGGAGAGCTGAAGCGTTCGTCTGATATGAGGTGATATATTTGCATAAATACCGCTGGGTTTCTCTCATCAGGGCTCGACATTAAGCCGTTTCACACACTTGTCCTTCGGACAAGTAAATCTGTCATTCACTTGTCCGAGTAAAACATTTGCTTGTCCGGATTTTTTTTGTAAATATAATCTATACTGAAGCAATATTCTCACCAGTGTTCAATCAGCTTTGACATATTTAAATATATATGTCATATTTGCCTAAATACCGCTCAGTTTCTCTCAGAAACCGATCATTTCGTGTCTTAAGACATCAATGTGTCGTCACGAGCCGCGGGTTAAATTTGAAGTTGTCTGTCCATGTTTTTTTTACTCTAATAGAATTAGACTCCATTGACAAGCATTATATGAGTGACACACAGCAACGATTGGAGTTAAAAATCTTCATTTGTGTTCTACTGAAGAAACAAAGACACCTACATGCCTTAGGGGTAAGCAGAAAAACATCACATTTTCGTTTTTGGGTGAACTATCCTTTAAAAGGTGTGTTAGTAATATGACACACAGGGATGCGCAGCAGCACACACACACTCTGATTATTACACACACAGGGATGCGCAGCAGCACACACACACTCTGATTATTACACACACAGGGATGCGCAGCAGCACACACACATTTTTAAATATTAAAAAATAAAAGAATTCCTCTCTGAAGAAGCATTCAGTCTTTCCTCATGTAAGTGAATCCGCCATGGCGTGAGCGCAACTGGCTTTTAAAGGGAAAGGGAGATGAGACTCTGATTGGTTTAATGCACGTTATGCCCAAAACACACCCATGACTCATTAAGAGACGAGGGACAACCTTTTTGGACCATGCGCCGGGCGCATTGACCATTTTTTTTCTATTGTTAAAATAGCAAAAGTGGATTCAGACACGTCCTAAGAGGACCTGCACCATGACCTCAGATTGGTAAAAGCAAGCGGCTCCTCCCGCAGTTTCTCTTGAAGCCGATACTGAAGTGAGTTAAACTGCAGTTCATGGACTGGCCACTAGAGACAGACTCCAGAAGGAGCAGAATCTCATTGAGCTCATGTTAAAATGGCCAACTTTACAGCAGAAGAACACATGTTTACAGTCTGAGACAAACTGTGCTTTTGGTCTATACGGCTAATTTTGTCCTTCATGACGACTGTGAGGGGGGTGAATTATTTTATAACTCATTCGTTTACATTATATAAAGCCTTAAAGTTCTGTTTAATTAAGGGCGTGGCCACTTTGAGTGACAGGTGGATTGCCGTTTGTCTGCTGTCTGTTAGTCATCACATCACCTCAGCTCCGCCCACGTCCTGCCTCTTTGCCCATAGGCCTTTATCACACTTCCTATTTCCGGTAAGTGAAGCAGTGCACATGCAAATACATTTCTAACCTGCCGCAGTCCAGTGATTGTCTTCGCATTAACAGTGTTTCTCTTATTAATCATATTTTATACCTGTTGTGACATTTTTAAATTAATTTGACTGATAAACAACCTTACGAAAGTTAACCATGGTTTTATTATAGTAAGAATGTAGTAACCATGTTTTTTTTCGTGGATTGACTTCCATTTGTATTAGTTTTACTACAAATACCATGATAAACTACAATAACCATGTTTTATTTTATTTGTAATAAAAACCATGGTTCATTTTCATGTAATAAATAGATGAATGAATGCGCGGTAACTGCCTTAAAGAAAGTAAACAATGTTAAGCATTTAATTAATCTTAAACAGTAATACGTTAACAGCGTGACTGAATTTTGGCATAAATGTGTGAATTACATATACTGTAGGCTACAGTGAAATGATTGTCACTGAAAAGTGACAGAACAATGACTAAAATATTAATACAAATCAATATGTTCATTCAGATCTTATTCGTCAGGTCTCACACACACTTAATCGCGGACACTATTTAGACGTGCACTGACACCGTGTGGTGAAATAATCACGTATGTTTACGACCCTCGGCTTATGTCGGATTAATAAACTACAAGTTCAACAGAGTTTGAAAAATCCTGTACACAGTAATGATCAGTTTATCTCTTCTCCTGTTGTATTGATATCATTTTGATTGTTTTATAGTAATAAAAATAATTTAGTTCAGCTAAAGAACAGACGCTACAATTAAGAACTGAACTGAGCAATATAATACGGCGGAAGATTCAGTTTCAAAGCTAAATGTAAAAGCGCCCATTTAAGCGAGTTTGTCATATGTTCTGTTTTTGTGTTTTTCATTAAGAATAATATTAAACACACCATTCAAGCAATTTACTCCCAAATTGCTCATTCTAAAGTGAAAGTATAATCCACGCGGCCGCACGGGAATTCATAACGGTGCGCATTATATGCAGCCGAGCGCCATTCTTCGTGAATGATACAGATAAAAATGCGCACAGGACACAAAAACCTTGCAAAAATGATGTACGATCCGCCTAATCCCGGCCAAATCACACAGATGCCGATTCGCACTGGACTAATATTATCACAGGACCTCGGTGTTCGGCGAAATATGGTAGGTCATTTGCTGGGGAATTTTTACTTTACAAATTACAGACATGGACGATTCGCACGGGATTAAGATCACAGACATTCTCTGCAATAATTACAAATCACCAGAGGTCCCCAGATAATACTAATCCCGTGCGAATAGGGCTTTTGGTTAAAATAGGGCCCTTCGGCTCATTCACACTGCAAGCCTTAGTACTCAGATCTGATTTATTTTCTTTGTATTTGGCACTTTCCAAAACATCCGCTTTTTTTAAAGATCCACATGGAAATATGTCTGATCGTTGACGTGATCGTGGACAGCAGCATCTGCGAGATGTAAACTCACAATTGTGAGATAAAAAGTCGCAATTATCTTTTAAAATGTGACAGAAATAAGCTTTCATAGGTAAAACAGGGTCAGAAACGATTATGTTTTAGTGAACTATACACTATATTGCCAGAAGTATTGGGACGCCCCTCCAAATCACTGAATTCAAGTGTTCAATCACTTCATGGCCACAGGTGTATAAATCAAGCACTAATGCAGACACTTCTACACACATTAGTGAGAGAATGATCCGCTCTCAGGAGCTCAGAGAACTCAAGCGTGGTGCTGTGATCGGTGGCCACCTGTGCAATAAGTCCAAATATTATACTAAATATTCCACGCTCAACTGTTAGTGGTGTTATAACAAAGTGGAAGCGATTGGGAACAACAGCAACTCAGCCACGAAGTGAAATCCCAGAGCGGGGTCAGCGCATGCTGAGGGTCACAGAAGTCGCCAACTTTCTGCAGAGTCAAGAGCTCCAGACCTCCAAACTCCTGTGGCCTTCAGATGAGCTCAAGAACAGTGTTAGAGCTTCAGGGAATGGGTTTCCATGGCCGAGCAGCTCATCCAAGCCTTACATCACCAAGTGCAATTGCAAAGCGTGGGATGCAGTGGGGTAAAGCGCGCCGCCACTGGACTCTAGAGCTGTGGAGACGTGTTCTCTGAGTGACCAATCACGCTTCTCTGTCTGGCAATCCCATGGACGAGTCTGGGTTTGGCGATTGCCAGGAGAACTGGATTTGCCTGACTGCATTGTGCCAAGTGTAAAGTTTGGTGGAGGGGGGATTATGGGGTGGGGTTGTTTTTCAGGGGTTGGCCTCTTAGTTCCAGTGAAAGGAACTCTTAATGCTTCACCAAGACATTTTGGACAATTTCATGCTCCCAACTTTGCAGGACCAGTTTGTGGACGGCCCCTTCCTGTCCCAGCATGCACCAGTGCACAAAGCGTCGCTCCATAAAGACATGGATGAGCGAGTTTGGTGTGGAGGAACTTGAGTCCTGACCTCAACCCGATAGAACAGCTTTGGGATGAATTAGAGCGGAGACTGAGAGCCAGGCCTTCTCGTCCAACATCACTAATGCGCTTCTAGAAGATTCCCCATAAACACACTCTAAACCTTGAGGAAAGAAGAGCTGAAGCTGTTAGAGCTGCAAAGGGTGGGCGACTCCATATTAAACCCTACGGATGAAGAATGGGAAGTTCACGTGCACGTAAAGGCAGGCGTCACAAAACTTTTGGCGATATAGTGTATAATTTCCGACAACTTCCGTACTTGCCAGATTCACGTTCATCCATTTCATTTGAAAACTGAACGTGTATTTAGAGCCATTTCACTTTGAAAGTCTCACGAAACATCCATAAAGCAACTTAATATCATTTCGGCTTCAAATGTATTATTTGTGACGCTCCGGAGTGACATGAGGGTAAATAAATAACTCTTCCTGTAAATTGTAACCCAGAATATTCTCTTAAACTACACATACTGTGATGTTTTACTCTTCAAAACAAAACCGCGGCTAATTCGACGCTATTGCGTGAAACCGCCTGATTGCTTTAACACTCACCCGTCTCCTCGTAATAAAATGATTCAGTCATGCAGGATTTTAACACGCTGTGAACTTCCATTTATAATATTCCCAAATTCCATCAAATTCCACTATGATCCGGCCCTGACCTCGTGCTCTCTCTCTCTCTCTCTCTCTCTCTCTCTCTCTCTCTCTCTCTCTCTCTCTCTCTCTCTCTCTCTCTCTCTCTCTCTCTCTCTCTCTCATGATGTGAATAAAGGTGAAGCAGAGTTTACACTCGCTGAACTCTCGCTGACCCCTGTTCGACGATAGAACACACTAACCTGGGTGTGTGTACGTGTTTGTGTGTGAGCGCTCACACGACGGGAGGTTTATACACACACACACACACACACACACACACTTTTTTGGTGTAGGTGAGTGTTTGTTAGTTGCTCGTGTGTGTTTTGCGCATTGATTTCAGACGTCAGTATCTGATTTCAGTGTGTGTGTGTTTGTGTTTGTGTGTGTGTGTGTGTGTGTGTGGTGTCATGTATGTGGGTGGCAGACTGGCTGTGTATAATTTGATTGCATAGCTTTCCATATCTCATTATCAGTCATGTCACCTTTGACCTCAAAGTGCTGAGGCATAAGGGCTGCTTTAAAGCT
Organism: Gobio gobio; assembly: GCF_949357685.1. NCBI lineage: Eukaryota > Metazoa > Chordata > Actinopteri > Cypriniformes > Gobionidae > Gobio > Gobio gobio. The sequence goes on along the minus strand of NC_137112.1, from coordinate 3,766,473 downwards.
GCTTTGTGTGTGTGTGTGTGTGTGTGTTGTACAGTATCATGAGGATATAGGACTCACACGTTCATAATCACACGCACACACCACCGTTGAAAAGTTTGGGGTCAGCAAGATTTCAGTGGCTGTAAAGCCATTACTCCAGTCTTCAGTGTCACATGATCCTGATCTGCTGATCAAGGAACATTTATGATTATTATCAATGTTGAAAACAGCTTCATATTTCACTTTGATGATACATTTTATTTTTTAGGATTTTTTGCAGGATTTTCACACGGGAAAGTCCGAACCAAAGTACATGTTTTAATACATTCGGTTAGTTTTGGTTTGGTTTCACATTGGAATTATGCGACGCACTAAAGAACTGAACATGACACACTTGCGTCCTGTTGTCATCATCTATGTGGGCGGTTTCTGGACTCTGATTGGTTTGTAAACGGACGTGTGTCTGACGTCAGCGTCTTTGACAAGAGTGAATGAACGGACGCATATCGCTGCCACTAGTGAACAATGCGCATTGCTTGACTGTTTATTTTCATTTAGAATAGTTTCGCAATGCGAGTGATCGCGCCGGCGCCTCCATGTCATGATTGTTGTCTGCTATAGCCTATTTTCTTCTTATTTATTAAATCCAGGCAATTGGCTGATGAAACATTGATTAAAATTAAGATACAATTTATACAAATTGAAATTCACTTTAAAGAAAGGCAAAACGAAACTTAAAGGTAGGGTAGGTAAGAATGATCGAAAACACTTTTGTCCAAATTTGTTTAAACTTTCTTTATATGTCAATACATAATTAAAATTTAAGTACTCTGAAAAAGAGATTATAAAAATCGAGTGATTCTAGACTTTTTAATCTGCAATAAACACCGCTCATTATTTTCGTTCGGGCCGAATCAAGTGATTGGCTTGGGCGACTGTCACTCTCTCTCGCTACCATGGCAACCGCTGCTTTTGCTCCAGGATCCGCCCACATGCGCCCCAGTGTTGCCAAGGGCTACTTCAACACTGTTGCCGCGGCTGTTTTTCATGTCCGCGGGTTGAAGCGACCCCAATTATGTGATATTTTGCCCCGAGATTCGCGAATTTTAGCAGGCAGCCCTACCAAAAAGACACATATTTTACCCCCCTAACGCGATTTTTACCGGAGAAACACGATTGGGCTTGTTTTGGGCTTGTTTTGAGTAGCAATTGGGCGGATTTTGTTGTGAAAACCTGGCAACCCTGGCGCACCCGTTTGAGTTCAAGAGGCTGTATTTCTGCTGGACAGCTAATCTTTTATTTTGATTATACATTTTTTTGGTTTATGTTTTCATGAAGCATGTCTCACTAGCACACGTAGCTGCCTAATATAGCTAACATAACATTACTTAGCATAAAGTTACAATGTTATACACTTAGCGAACCATTAGTAGAGATGATAAATACTCAATATGCTTAGCTCAAGTTGATCGCTGTCGTGTTGAATTTCGCATAACTTTAGATAACAAAATGCATGTGTAAAAGCTAGTACACCGCATCCAGGAACTTTTTTAGAGCTAAGTTAGCTTTAGCTGCTACCCTCTGTCTAAACTCTTTTACCATGTTCATCAGGAACTTTACCTGCACGTTTATTTCGGCCCTTGGTTTGTTTTTATATACTCTACCAATGTTTACTGATGTTTTTATCTTGTATCTGTGTGTGTCGTAGACACTGTGTTGTGTGTGTATTTTGAACTTTACCAGTATCGTTATTCTAGCTTGAGAGTGAGTACTAAAAGACATCTTATTTGTTTATATTCATAATGATAAAGTCAGATTTTTTATTACATGTGATTCTGACATGATGTCACTACATGCACTTCTTCTCCGCTCGCCTCAGGTTAATAATGCGCCAGCTGAGCTGATCGCGGTGGGCGTGTTCATGTGTTTTGGGGGCGTGGCTTTGGAAAGAGCCCAGAAGGGAGAAGGTGGAGTGAAGGGAAATAATGAGCTGTCTTTAAAACAGTCGTGAGAGGTCTACAGACACTCAATTTTTATACTTTCTTTTTCAGAGTACTTACATTTTAATTATGTATTGATATATAAAGAAAGTTTAAACAAATTTTGAAAAAAAGTTTTTTAACTAAATCTTACCTACCCTACCTTTAATGAAGTGGTCAAAATCATTTCTGACCTTCTGTCTTCTGACACATCTTTTCACTTTTCATTATCAATATTGCCGAGATGAAATGTAAAAATAACATTATAATTTTTAAACATGAGCAGGAACTTCCTGTAAATGCTCTGAAAGTCCGAACCATGCAGAAAATGCTTTCACGATAGAAACCAACCAAACCTTTGTTCAGTTTGATCCGGACCGAGACAACCTCTTTTCGTCGGACCAAATTTCGTCTGTTTGGTTCGGACCGTGATCCGGGGAGGTTTCACATCTGTAATTTTGATTCGGACCAAACTGAAAAGTCTGAAAATCCGGACCAAACAAGGTCGGTGTGAAAGGGCCCTTACTCGCTCCATCTCATCCAAGATGTTCATGTCTTTCTTTCTTCAAGTTTTTTGAGGAAAACATTCCAGGATTTTTCTCCTCATAATGGACTTCAATGGGAACCAACGGTTGAAGGTCCAAATCAATGCAGTTTCAGAGGAAGGGCTTCAGAGGCTCTGACTGATCCCAGACCAGGAATAGAGTCTGATCTACACAAACCATCCGACACATTTTCTAAAAAAAAAAAAAAAAAAATGTATATACTTTTTAATAAAAGTATATTACATCACGTCAGAAAGGTCACGGCCGTGATGTAGGTGGAAGTACCGACCCAGTGTTAAAATGAAAGAATGTTAAAATTTAGGTGCAAAGACAAAATCAAACTCCCTTTACACAAATAATGGTAAAACAACAATGTCGGACACTTTTAAAGTTGGAGGAGAACATGAGATGGAGTTTTTCGGCACTGGGTCGGTACTTCCACCTACGTCATGTGACCTTTCCGACGTGATGACATCATACGCCGTGAAGAAGAACACCACCGAAGTCACGCATTTGAGGTTAAAAAGTATATCAATGTTTATTTATTTTTCTTGAAAATGGCCAATGGTTTGTCTAGATCAGACTCTATTCCTGGTCTGGGATTGGTCAGAGCCTCTGAAGCCCTTCCTCTGAAACTGCAGTGATTTGGACCTTCAACCGTTGGTTCCCATTGAAGTCCATTATGAGGAGAAAAATCCTGGAATGTTTTCCTCAAAAAACTTAATTTCTTTTCCACTGAAGAAAGAAAGACATGAACATCTTGGATGAGATTGAGTACACTATCAGGAAATGTTCATTTTGAAGTCAACTAACTGTAACTTTTGATCAATTTAAATCTGAATTAAAGTCTTATTTTATAATGAACCAAAGAACCATAAAGAGCAGATTCGTTAACACCACAGATGCTTTATCTTTATTAGTGAAGTTTGACCGCATGTTGACCTCATGCAATATTCATACGCCGTACTCTTAAAAACATAATTCCTGACGGAGTCAAAGTGGTTTAATAAATGAATATTTGATCAGGAGAAGTGAACGCTGGTTGAACTTGTGGTGGGAGAGAAGCGAGGCTGCTTGGACTCTGTTTAATCCCTTCTAAGATGTGTTTATTTATTATTATTTATTTAGGGACGTGTGTGGGAACAAGCTCATGTGCGGAGTAAACAATATACGTCGACCTTTAGGTGTCAATATTCTGGGATTGACGGACTTGTTTAGGGGTTTCCTTGTCTCACATCTGTGGTTTTGGACCAGAGGTCCTTGGGATTGAGAAGGTTTAGACAGAGTGGCCACTTTAAATGTATGGATTAAAGGGACAGTTCACCCAAAAAAGATATTTTGAAGAATATGGGTAGCCAAACAGTTGACTACTACCATAGTATGGGGGAAATTACATCTGTTTGGTTACCGACATTCTTCAAAATATTGTATTTTGTGTTCAGCAGAGGAAAGAAACTCATACAGGTTTGGAACAACTTGAAGGCGACTAAATGATGACAGAATATTTGGGTGAACTGTCCCTTTAAGAGAGATACATTAGACACAATTTTAAGCCAAAACAGCAGTTTTCTTCCCGGAAACCATTATATTCGTTCATATTCTTGACTCATCTGCTCGCCTGTATATATTACGCATCATCATAAAGGTGTAAACTGAATGTGATGTTTTAATATCACTGTTTTAGTCCATTAAGGCACTTTAAGGGCGGGTTGCACTGATGCGGATTCTTTATCCTGGCATTGGTTCATCTCGATCAACGCTTCTGTCTTTCTAGTTAATCTGTGTTTAAAATGAAGTGATGCAACACAACTGGATATAAAATAAAACCCGGACCGACAAATCCTGGATTAGCGTCAAACTTTGCTTAATTGAATAGTGCAACTCACCCTATAAACGTTAAGGGTTTTAAAAACGTCCCGCTGTTTTCTGTGACTGAAATACTGCAGCAGGTGCTGTATATGGATCATAAGAGGCCAAAACTTGCATCTTGTTCACATATTTTTGTTTTAAGATGGACATTTGACAGGCTTGTGCTGCATTTCTGTGGCGGTTTTGCCCTCCAGGGCTCTGCGACTGTCACATGACTGAAAACTATGAATTGTGCCGTATATCCGAGTGAAACGCTTCTCAAACAAGAACAAATGTAGGGCGGGGCTTGAGTCTCTCTGTGGGGAGTTGATTGTGGTTTGCTATTGGTGGATCTCATGTGAGTGACAGGTTGCCCCCCCCTCGTCATCTGAGAAGAGAAGAGCTGTGTTTAGCCCTATTGGGACGGTGATTGTTTCTCGTGGGGTCGTGTGGTATTTTCATCATTGTCAGGGGCTAGTCTGTGATTTTATTGCCGTCTGAATCCAGAAAGTCAGTGTTTTTCTCCCAAACACCCGCGTAAAAATCCCCGGACTAATTACCTACTGTTTATAGACAAACACCAAGGTCGTGTGGTCATTTAATTGCTGTCCGAAGCCACATTTTCAAGAGTATATCACTTCAGAATTCACTGTTTATATCCTTTTTGGCCACTGCGGAGCACCGTACGATTGCGCTTCGCTGTCATTTGGAGACATTTTATCTAGACTTTTATTACTGAAATGATGGCGAGTATTTACAAGAGCGATATATTTCATCACTGCTCAAAAAATAAAAAGAAGAAAAGCACTTAAACATTTAAAATGGGTCGTTATTATGGTAGTGATTTTACATGTTAAAATAACCACAGCTTTATGATTAGGGGAGAACCGGGACGAAAGTAACAACGCGATTTTCTCCGAGCCCTGAATACATTTGCATTTCAAGCTATGACAGCACGTTCAGCTCACAACCCTTGACGGATCTGCCAAATATCACATGATTCCGCCATCGTTTCCCGCGGTTAGGTCCGAAATACAGTTTTCAAGTACGGCAAGTAAATTAATGAAGCAGTACTTTTTTATTAATTACAAGTTGTGTTTCTTGTTTCATGTGTCACAGTAATGATCAATCTACAGGTTATTTAGTGCTGTTACACACCCTGAAGGTTTGTCTTTTCAGAGTTTTTCAGTATAAAAGTAAATCGTGTTTAAATGTCAGGACTTCCTGTCGGGACGAAAGTAACACTTGTTACTTTTGTCCCGCTATTATATATATAATGCATATTATGCACATTTAATTTAATTTAATTTTTATATTGTTCATACTGTTGAAGAAAAAACGTATCAAATAGATTGACATTGCAAATAAAAAATATTGTAAACAATTCAAGTTTGTACTGTCATATTACATTTGAAACATTTGATGAACTTTAACATTTAAAATGAAAATGTAATTTAATATTTTTTTTGCAAAGATAAAGGACAAAATATGTTTGCAGTTACATATTAACAAGGTCATAGTCAGGTATGTTTAATAAAAACAAGAGTAGCACCAAAAAATCTAGCTTGTATTGTTGTGTTACTTTCGTCCCACCTGATGGGGTCAAAAGTAACAATGTGCAGCTTATGTTCAAAGTGAATTTATACTGTAGTCGTTCTACATTTGTACAAAATACCACCTGCTATTGATAGACCACACTTGTGAGTTATTGACCACAGCAAAAATATATCTCGGTCTAAAATATTATCTTTTAAAATTACGATTTTCTGAAAAATGGTACTTTCGTCCCTGCTCTCCCCTACCTCATGTAAATAAGAGGCTATATTCACTTATCTTCTCTCATTTCCATGTGGAATAAAATGACATCCTTTCAGGGCTCCAGACTAACGTTTTTCACTAGGAGCACAGTGGCCCCCAACTGAACATCTTAGGGGCACAATCAGAAGATTTAGGGGCGCACACCGTAAATCAATATGCTAACTAAATCTACTAATATCCACTGTATTACAAATAAATACTTTGATAATACAGGGCTCCAGACTAACATTTGAGAGCAGTGGCACCAGCGAAAATGTATCATACAGTTAATTTAATCATAAAATTACTATTGTTTTGCATTGTTTTGTTAATAAGCACAGTTACTAATAATATTACATGTTTGTTTATTGGAAATTTAACAGTAAAGCGCTGAGCTTGAATCGTTATGCAGAAAAAAGTAACTTTTATTAACAACAGTAATGTGCAAAAACCTAATTTTTATAAGGAAAATTGTAATATTCCACTCTTATTAAATGTACTATTGTTCTTCTATAGTATCACACTGAACTAAAAGGAACGCTCTTTACTTGTTTTCTGTGTAATTCAGTCACAATTTGAAGAAAAGTTTTAGTTTTTCATGAGACTTTGTGGCTTCCTACTTTTTTCCATATATTAATGAGTGGAAATGTCTAAGTCAAATAAGTGCTCCTATGCCACCACCTACTGGTTATAGTGTTTTATTTTACCATAAAGTGGCCGGCACCTTTAAACTTTTAGTTTTACAAATCATCACACTTAAAATAATATTAAAATTGGATAATATTTAGACATTGAAGTGCTGGAAAAAGTGTGAAACACTTAATTTCACTCTCAAAAGGTTGTACGAACCCTGAGATGAATAATGTAATACAAAAAGAAAAAAACATTTGACTATTTCTTCCACAATACCATGGGGTGTTACCACATTAAATTCATGGTGAATGTTTATGATTTGTGGACTGAAACCCCTGAATGTTTCACAATGTTTCTCCTGGTCTTGTTTTTTTCTTGTTATTAAATTAAATATGCATTTATTCTCATTATACCAAGCATGTGGCATTTTATTTACAGCACACACAGTTATTGATCACGTTCCTGATCAGAAAACTCGCTGCTGTGAATAAATCCCCATCCGATTTTAGCAGCGCGACTCGATGTCAAGTGCGAGATATGAAGCGAAACTATTTGACAGCTGCTTCTTTAAGTCAGAAATGTTAAACAAATGACAAAAATATTCCGGCAAATTAATAAACATGTCTAATTTCGCCATTTTGAATTGAAATAGGCCTATGTAATGTCATTTATAATATAATTAACAAACAAGAAATATTAACAAAACCATTTTCTTCAGATTAGGCATAGTAATGAATGTATAGTAATGAATAATAGTAATTAATGTGTGCATATTGTGAATTAATTTAATAAATTTAGTTACCTAGCTTTCCTGGTAGCCTTAACATGTCTATGAAAATGATTAAAAAAACGTCTCGGTTACGTATGTAACCCTCGTTCCCTGAGGAGGGAACGGAGACGTACGATAGTGACTAACGAATGGGGGTTTCGCCTAGAAGCCAATTACCTTCGAGGTGTTTAACAGCGCCCAATGGCGTACCAATGCCATGGGCATGCGGAATTTGCATGCGTAACTCCGCCCCACCGCGTGGGTATATAAGGAAGTACGCTGGCAACATCGCATTATGTATCTGCTGCGGAGCCAAGATCTGAACTCCGCGTTCCAGCAGCACAGCTGACGTGGCTGAGGAACGTACGTCTCCGTTCCCTCCTCAGGGAACGAGGGTTACATACGTAACCGAGACGTTCCCTTTCGTTCAGTCACTACGACGTACGTCAGTGACTAACGAATGGGGGTTCCAATATAACCGCGCCACTCAGCTGTCGTCCAGTGCCCTGCGTAAGTGCGAGGTCCCGCCATTTAAGGCCGTAGGACTCCCACTTATCACAGGATTACCAAGGTACACTGGGAAGCATATCCCAGTGAGGGAATGCCAAAGGTGACTACCCGTGGGGAGGACTTAGAAAGTACACATATGACCCACTGTGGGCTGCATATGGGAAACTCTAGGGTACCAGTCGAAGGTGGATTTTTAACCCTAGGGGTGGCAGGGGCTTGCCAAGGGAAAGACACCTGCTCATTGAGGAGGCTTACGGTGGAAATACTTGTGTGGGGGTCGCCGGAGGGAACCATGCACACGGGGCACCTGGCCGGACATGAGGGTCTGGGCTCGAAAGGGCAGACTGAACTGATGTCGGCGTCGACAGTGCTGGAGGAGCTCAGGGCTCTCGGGGAGCTCACCTGAGGAGAATATCGCACGTATCCAGTCCGTGGAGTGGAGTGGAGTGGAGAGCAAGCGAAGACACCTAAGCCTGGTCCATTACCGGCCCCTCGGGGGGGCGAGTACATAGTTGGACACTGGCTCCACTCGGAGATTGTAGAATCTGGCGAATGTGTTGGGTGTCGCCCAGCCTGCAGCTCTGCAGATGTCTGTTAGCGAGGCGCCATGCGCTAGAGCCCAAGAGGAGGCCACACTCCGGGTGGAGTGTGCCCTCACACCAAGGGGACATGGTCGACCTTGCTGCTGGTAAGCCAAAACAATGGTGTCCACTATCCAGTGAGACAACCTCTGCTTTGAGAGAGCTCTTCCCTTCCGCTCTCCACCATAACAGACAAAGAGCTGGTCTGAGGCCCTGAAACACTGCGTCATGTCTACGTAAGCGCGGAGAGCGCGTACTGGACAGAGCAATGCCAAGGCTGGGTCTGCCTCCTCCAAAGGCAGCGCTTGCAGGTTCACTACCTGATCTCTGAAGGGAGTGGTAGGAACCTTGGGCACATATCCAGGCCGGGGTCTCAAGGTCACGTGAGAGTTAGCCGGCCCGAACTCAAGACACGCTTCGTCAACTGAAAAAGCCTGCAGGTCCCCGACCCTCTTAACAGAGGCCAATGCGGTCAGCAGAGCCGTCTTCATCGACAGGAACTTAATGTCAACCGACCGCAAAGGCTCAAAGGGAGGCCTCTGCAGAGCACTTAGAACTACTGAGAGGTCCCAAGAGGGAACGAGAGGAGAGCGAGGAGGATTCAGTCGTGGGTGGCGCGCACTGACATCACCAATCTCTGGGGGCTCAGGGATGGGAGTGTTAATTCTTTCTTTGACCAGATTAGGGTGCTGCTGACCCGGGGGCCAGCAGCTAAACAAAGGATTCTCCCCCGGCCCTCCACTGGGGGAAGGAGTGGTCCTGCTACCATCTCCTCGAAAGAATTTCCCATCCCTGAGCCGTCCGTCTCAGGAGCGCCGCTTGGCCTGGCGTTTAGCGGGGCGGCCTGAGGGGACTTGGACGCCTTCCTACGGCTTCCTCCGCGACCCGGCCCGGGTGAAGGCTGCTGCTTGGACCGGGTGGGAGGGGCGGGAGCCTTAGGAGGGCGTCCTCGGCGGCGAGCAGGCTGAGGCGACTGTGCCGGCGGCTGGGTACATGTTTTAGAGCCTCAGTCTGCTTCTGGGCGGTTGAAAACTGTTGGGCGAAGTTTTCAACCGCTCCGCCGAAGAGGCCAGCCTGGGATATGGGGGCATCGAGGAAGCGCGTTCGCTCGGTGTCCCGCATATCGGCCAGGTTTAGCCACAAATGTCGCTCCTGGACCACATTTGTGGACATCACTTGACCCAGGGAGCGTGCGGTCACCTTCGTTGCCCGGAGAGCGAGGTCGGTGGCGGCACGCAGCTCATTTAAGAGCCCCGGATCAACTCCACCCTCGTGCATGTCCCTGAGGATCCTGGCCTGGTAGACCTGGAGGATCGCCATGGCATGCAAAGAGGCGGCAGCCTGCCCCGCAGCTCTGTGCGATTTCGCCACCAAGGTTGATGTGAATCGACAGGCTTTGGAGGGGTGCTTAGGGTCGCCTCGCCAGGTCGAAGCGCTCTGAGGACACAGTTGCATCGCAACAGAACGTTCAACCTGGGGGACCCCAGTGTACCCTTTGGCCGCGGCCCCATCAAGGATGGAGAAGGCGGAGGAGACTGCAGACAGGTCACGGGAAGACAACGGGGACTTCCAGGACCGGGCAATCTCCTCATGCAGCTCGGGAAAGAAAGGTATTGGGGGCGGGGACTGACGTGAGTCAGCGCGGGCCCCCAAAAACCAATCATCGAGCCGCGAGCGTTCGGGACAGGGCGGAGGGTTCCACTCTATCCCTAGACTCGCGGCTGCCCGAGACAACATGGCTGTCAGCTCTGGGTCCACTCAGAGTCATCATCCTCAGAGGACTCGAGCCCACCTTGTGATGCGGTGACCGACATCGCATCATCCTCTGGAGCGCCAAACGAAATTTCAGCCTGAACGCTCACGGGTTGCGGAACGCTAGAGGGAGGTGTGGCCCGAGGCATGAGCGTCGGGGCTTTGTTCCACACCGTAACCCTCAGGTCACCCTGACCACCAGCCGAAGTACCGGCCACGGGGGGCATGGTAGATCGGGGTGTGGTTGAGGGGACTCTCACTTCATTACGAAGATCCTTGAGTCTTGACCGCAGGACCGCGATGGTCATGTTCATCCACGAACGCTGCTTGAGCATGCTGAACGCCCAAGCATACCAAGCAGAGATCGTGCCCATCAGAAGAAGTCAACGACCGGCCACACCCAGAAGTACACGGGCGAGACATCCTGAAAAGGACGTGCCACGTGTAAGCTCTTTTATGAGAGGAAAGCTTCGCAGAGGGAAGCGCCCAGGGACCACACACCAGCTGTCAGACGGACCACTGCGCAGATCAGCAGGCAGGCAGTATGCGATCACTGGAACGCGCCGTAGATCCAACGCCTCTGGAAAGCTGCTCGTCTCGAAGGCTTGACAAAGACTCAGTTGTAGGCTTGAGGGAGTGAAGAGGTTCTCTTGGCTCCAAAGCAGAAACATAATGCGATGTTGCCAGCGTACTTCCTTATATACCCACGCGGAGTTACGCATGCAAATTCCGCATGCCCATGGCATTGGCACGCCATTGGGCGCTGTTAAACACCTCGAAGGTAATTGGCTTCTAGGCGAAACCCCCATTCGTTAGTCACTAACGTACGTCGTAGTGACTGAACGAAAGGGAACATGTAAATATTAGGGCTGTCAAAAGATTAATCGCGAATATTCGCATCCAAAATAAAAGTTTGTGTTTACATAATATTTGTGTGTGTACTCATTGTGTACTTAATTATTATTTATATATAAATACACACACATTCATGTATATATTTAAGAAATATTTGCATGTATATACTGTGCATACATTTATATAATCTATAATATATATATAAATATAAATGTTTTATATGTAAAAAATAATATTTTTTTCTTAAATATATACATGAATGTGTGTTTATTTATATATAAATAATAATTAACAGAGTACACACACATTTATTATGTAAACACAAACTTTTATTTTGGATATGATTAATCGTGATTAATCTTTTGACAGCCCTAGTAAATATCAGTTAAACATATGTTTACTGTCTTCACTGATGAAAATTGAAAAACTTTTATCAGTCATATCTGCCCACTGACA
>NC_137112.1:3739769-3749769 GCF_949357685.1 Gobio gobio | reverse complement strand
ATGGTGACCGTTTAAAAATGGCAAAAAAGCACTTCTTGTGTTATTTTCCCCAAGTTTGCATGCCTGTAACTCAAGAAGTATTAAAGATATCTTGATATCCTTTTGAATTCTGGTTCTTAACTAACTTTTATTTTGGTGTCTCCATATTAAAGGCCCTCGATGGTTCAGTTCCAAAGATATGGAGATCTTAATGCGGCTCTGTGAGTAAATTGGTCAATTGGACACATTTTCAGTGGTCACAAATAGAGCTGCACGATAAATCGCAATTAAACCACACGCAATTTGGCAAATGCTGCGATTATTTAGCAGCATTTACTGTCTGAGTGCCATAAGTGTTCCTTTTACAAAGTTTGCATGCCTGAAACTCTAAAAGTATTCAAGATATCTTAATATCCTTCTAGATTCTCATTCTTAATTAAGTTTTCTTTTGAAATCTTCATTTTCAAGGTCCTATTTGGTTAAGTCCCAAAGATATGGGGATCTCAATGCGGCTCCATGATCAATTTGTTGAATTTTACTCATTTGCAATTGTCTGTAGAAAGACATACATAAATAGTGATGAGAGACAAAATATGAAATGTCACAGATGTATATTGACTGAGTAATCCACTGTTTTGTAGAGGAGGGTAAACATTACCATTTACACATGAGTTTTGGAGCCAAATTAGAGGGGTGTAAAAATGACTTTAGAAAGACGGCAGCATCATTATTTTATTTTCACACAGAGATCGGTAGATCTATTAGGGAAATCTGTTGACTTTATCAATCTTTGATTCATTATATGTCAATGGTGACCGTTCAAAAATGGCAAAAAAGCACTTCTTGTGTTATTTTCCCCAAGTTTGCGTGCCTGTAACTCAAGAAGTATTAAAGATATCTTGATATCCTTTTAAATTCTGGTTCTTAACTAACTTTTATTTTGGTGTCTCAATTTTAAAGGCCCTCGATGGTTCAGTTCCAGAGATATGGAGATCTTAATGCGGCTCCGTGAGTAAATTGGTCAATTGTACACATTTTCAGTGGTCACACAAACTAGGGCTGCTTGATAAATCGCAATTAAACCGCACGCGATTTGGCAAAGGCTGCGATTATTTATCAGCATTTACTACTGATCACAGAGCCGTCCTGCACTGACAAACTGCACATAACAAAATAATCGCAGCCTTTTTGATTTCATAATCGCGATAAGCGCCATTTCATTGTGATTTATCGTGCAACACTATCACAACCCAAACGTGGGTCACTTTGCACACACCTGATACTTTTGTCTTTGGAAAACCAATATCTGATCAACAAATAATGTTGAAACTAGAAATGTGTTGTGTTTTTCTATCAACACAATTCTATATAACATTCCCTTCTGAGTGCCATAAGTGTTCCTTTTACAAAGTTTGCATGCCTGTAACTCTAAAAGTATTCGAGATATCTTAATATCCTTCTAGATTCTTATTCTTAATTAACTTTTCTTTTGAAATCTTCATTTTCAAGGTTCTATTTAGTTCAGTCCCAAAGATATAGGGATCTCAATGCGGCTCCATGATCAATTTGTTGACACTGGCCACTAGAGGCAGACTCCAGAAGGAGCAGAATCTCATTGAGCTCATGTTAAAATGCCCAACTTTACAGCAGAAGAACACATGTTTACAGTCTGGGACAAACTGTGCTTTTGGTCTATACGGCTAATTTTGCCCTTCATGACAACTGTGAGGGGGGTGATTTATTTTATAACTCATTCGTTTACATTATATAAAGCCTTAAAGTTCTGCATAATTAAGGGCGTGGCCACTTTGAGTGACAGGTGGATTGCCCTTTGTCTGCTGTCTGTTAGTCATCACCTCAGCTCCGCCCACGTCCCGCCTCTTTGCCCATTTTCTGTTATCCGGGAGTGACGCTGACAAGATGGCGACGGCCAGCTCGACCCGACTTTATGCTTCAAAACTGCTCTTCAGAATCCTATGGGTGACGTCACAGACACTACGTCCATTTTTTTTACAGTCTATGGATAAAACGAACAATGAACCATTGAAACGTTTATAACGCAAATATGTTCCGTGTCACTACTGCTTTATTAATTGAGTAACAGTTCACTACCAGTTACAAAAGACACTGTAACAGTGTGTCACAGGCAATTCTAGTTGCATTTTTCATCAATTAATTTCTTAAATTATCCCTTTATTATGTTCTCGGCCGCCATCTAGTGGCAAATTTACTTGCCGACCCCTGGTCTATGGTCTTGGCGAGTATTCAATTAATTGTACTTCCACAATCTCTTGAAAACAAGTAGGCAACATTTTGGCTAAATATATTCAACAAATTCCAGCTAGTAACTCGATTAGAATATTACAGGCTGGCTCACCATCAGCCCCCAGAATTAACAGCAAATAAGTTAAAGGTGAACTATGTAGGGTTTTTGCAGTAAAATATCCAGAAACCACTAGGCCAGTGTTACATATTTTGTTCAGTTGAGTACTTAGAATATCCCAAATGTTTTCAACTATTTGTAAATCGTGAGAAATTTGCTATTTTAACCACGGAACCGGGACGTGTGAGCTATGCGTGTGAGGGAGTCGCCTGACGATTGCGTCATATCTGCGTCACCCTCGGTCTCCGTTTTTATTCAGTGAAACTTTCACTGCAGTGTGAACAAGTGTCACAGCAGCCGCCGAGCGAACGTCATAACTTCCTTTTCAACACACTCAGATATATCTAATACGATAAACAGAGTTGCGTTACCTCAAACTCATAACTGGAAGTGGCTCCGGCAACCGTGTCATAATAAAAGTCCCGCCAGCGACTATGCCATAATAACAGTCCCGCTCTTCAATCGCTCCTGCGGCCTTGCTCAGCTCCACAACACTCGCTCCTGCTCTGCTTCAGACTACAGTAATGTTAATAATCGCATCCATGAACATGATTTCTGCCCGAGTCCTATCCTGACTGTTTCCCACCGGCTGTGAGCTGAAGACCACATGTCCCGAGATTCTGCGCTTAAACGTGCCGTCATCAAACTACGCCTTTGTTTTGAACAGGCGACCTCTAGTGGACGGAAAAGTTACATAGTGTAGCTTTAACTAATATGTAAGACAAAATAAAAATGATTCATGGTTGTGGATTGCTGTTTTTGTTTCTTTATCAGATTGTCATAGGTCACTCTGTGTTTAATTTTCAAGTGGTTAAACAAATTTGTGGTGTTCCCTTGCGTTGCAGCCACTACCATGTAGCAAATCTTACATGTAGCATGTTTCTGCTCGTCGTCTGATTCCTCGAAGCCAAACTGTTCCCAGACAACGGAGTTGGTTTTGCCTTTTTTGCTCACCAAACGCTGCTGTAACTGCCCTCCTTCTGCCATCTTTACTCGATAATTAAATCGAAATTCAATTAATTGCACAGCCCTAATGGAAAGGCGCGTTGATGTGTATATGGAGGTTCTGCGGCGCGACAGACACGTTTCGCACGGCACGATGGACGCGATTCCACCTCATTCGCGCGTCCAGTTCGCGCGAATTGGACGCAAATTGAGCGTCTAGCGCGATGCGGGTTTACGTTACACACGAGTGGTGCTTTTTGTGCGTTCACGTGTTTGAAGCGAATTCGCGTCTGACGCCCGAGTTGAAAAATCTGAACTTTGCCGTCAATTCGCACCGCATTAACCAATCAGGAGCCTGCTCGCTGCTGTCACGTGGTAAAGTGACGTGATGAGAACCCCTGCATAATTTAAAAATACTACTATTGTGTCACAAAATGAGGTTTTAAGACTTTTTCAGGTGAGAATGTAGTTGTTTAAAGCTCAAATCTGTGGTTTATTTATAAAGAGAGCGCCTTTTTTTTTGTATATAATCTTGTGTTTGTGGAGTTGTGAGCTCCAGTGGATCACCGGGCGCTCAGCGCTCATTAACCCCAGTGAGAGCAGCCTTTCCTCAGCCAGTCCTTCTGGCGTCTGCCGCTGCTCTGATGTCTCTGTAGTGGCTCGTCTTGTGTGGATCTAACGGCCGATCTTTGCTCTCATGAATCTATAATTTGTTGTCTGCCAAATCGTTTTGACTGAGGGCAAAGAGAAGTTTCATAACTTAATTTTTTAAGGATATTTAAATATACATGCAGTGAAGATAATGTAGGAGTTGCCTGGACCACTTTTGTGTGGCTATTAATGTTTAATATATATTTTTTAATGAAAATGAAAAGAGGCAGAGTGGTGTTTCATGACATATTTCTCCTGGAGCGCCTTGAACGCGCGTCTATTTCTCTTCAAACGCTCGATTTATCCAATTGACGGTAAGCCCCGCCCCCCTTAGTTACTGTTGCTAACTCGGACAAACAAACGTAGTTGCTATATCTTACAATGACAGCGGTCAGTGTGAAAACCTTATCCCAAGATGTTTTTGGACACAGATTGTAGTGTATATCCCGTCCGAATGATGGCCAAACTTTACTGATGGTTTATCAAGTTTTTTGCATCGTTATTCACTCAAACAAAGAGCTGAACAAACAAAGCATAAGAAGTGCGCATTAACGTCTCATTCACAAACCCTCTCTCTCCGTTGCATTACCATTAGAGTATTTCACAATTGCTAAAACACTAAACCCCATTCTCTGAACCCAATGCTCAGTGGCCTTGACCCATTTGTCAAATCAGTCACTTTGTAGGCAAAACCTTGAACAAGTTCAGGTAGTTAAGACACTGTTTGCAAATCTCATCCACTCTTTTTGCAAAACTCTAAACACATTCTTACTCACTAAAACACATTATGCACTGGGTTTCAAAATGGTACATACATGTGGCAAAAGTTAAACACAACTACAACACAGCTGTCATCGTTTACACACAACAAGTCAAAATTGTTCACACTTGTTTCTAATGATGTGATCAAATCAGTTGTCTAGAATATAAGCCAGTTCAGAGCACACAGGTGGCCCAGGTGAGTGTTGATACATCAATGGATGGAAATAATGTGAGAGGAAGAGGAGGAAGAGTTTATGTAAGAGGTGGTGGACGAGGAGGAAGAGTACAAAGACAATGAAGAGCAAGAATAGTAATTTCAGATCAAATTCGGGCAACTGTGATAGACCATGTTCTTGTTCATGGAATGACAATGAGGGAAGCAGGACAAAGAGTACAACCCAATGTGTCCAGATTCTCTGTGGCCACTATAATCAGGACATTCAGAGAAGAGAACAGGTCAATGTATTGTTTTTCTAATTTGTGCCACTGAAAGTTTACTGTATACATTTGATATAGTACATCAGTTTGTCAATAGAAAAGCGAATGGGGAAAAAAGAAAAAAAGATTTACAATACATTTTACATATGAATGTGATGTCCATTACTATTGTTTCTGTATGTATATATTTGTAAGAGCATTTTCCCTTTTGTAGAATTGCAAGACTACCAAATGAGGGTGGAAGAACTCTTTTGTTCTCCAACAGCAAGAGGCTCTCATTGACTTTGATTTTGCAATTGCACAATATTTTGTGTAATACACTTTTCATTTAGAGTTGTCTTTGTTCTTTGGCCTTACTTTATTTTTATGCTGAAAATACAGAAATGCAATACTGTATTACTTACAGTATGCAATATATTTGCTGTACTGAGTTGTGAATTATTTACTTTTATTTATGGCAAAATTACTTTCTATACGCAATTAAAAAAAAATCTCTGTAACTACATGCCCTGGACGCTGTGTTCTCAATTTTTTGATGTAGTGTCTAATGAATGCTGATGAGTGTTTATATATTGACTGGCTGTGTTTATGTTTTGAAAGCATTGTTTGATTTTGAGCCCCGATCAAATGGTTTTGAGGCAAGTGTTTGATTTTGCCAGAAGAGTCAGGGGTTTTGTGAATGTAGTTTAAAGACTGGGTTTTGTGTTTAAAGTTTTTAGAATATGGGTGAAGGTGTCAAGAAATGTGTTTTAGCAATTGAGAAATACTGTAACATACACAGCAAATTACACAAAAACACTCATACAACTAACAGTAAACAAACATATACAGACCGCATGACTTTTCGGGGGTGCAGTTAATAACTGGTAAACTTTATATCTGCAAAACAACTCCGATAAACTGCGTGCGAGCTCTTCCTTTCGTTACCCGGAGACTATAATCCCCATCAAAAGAGGAGTAGGACAGATAATGTAGACCTTAAACATAGCTAAAATGAAATTAATTGACATATAACCAGTTTAATATGGAGAGGCACTGAAATGTAGACCTTCGTGTTTTTGACCTACAGTGTCACATGACGTGAGAACAGTTATTTCGGTTTGTATGTTAGCAGGGACTTTAATCGTAACTTAACGATAGTTTGACAAACACAAAATCCTCTCAGGATCCCTGGAGTCAGTGTTACAGTACCTCAGGCACGACGTTTTAGCATTTTTGTAGCATAAACACCATCAAACCGATGAGAGCTTCGGATTTTCCAATGTTTCTCTATGGCGCTGAAACCTAAAGATGTCTGAGTTCCGGTCCCAGCGCAACTGATACTCAACTGCTATTGGCTCATCTGCGTATGAGGGGAGGGGCTTACCGATAGGTCAATTCGCTGCGAATGGATTCAAAATGTTCAAGCGTCCAACTAGATGCAATTTTGACGCTCTATTCGCGTTTGGTGTGAACGCAGATTAATGGATCCATGTGTCAGCTCTTAAAGTGACAGCAGCCTAATATTCCTCCTGCCAAATAATGAGATATTAAAAATATCTATATGGCTGTTTTCCCCATGCTATCGATGTCAAAATTGTGACCAAAATTGTGTAGATTTGGAAAACCACTAGCCACAGTGGCTGGTGAGCAAAAACATTAATGCCAAGCCCTCATAAAACAAGATTATATAATAAAACGCAACTCCTTCAACAGGGCCAGTCAATCTCCTAACGGTGAGCTCATCATCTCAGGGGATTTACACGGTGAACCTTGACCTGATTTGACCGTGTAGATTAAGGTACAGTAGACTTTACAGTACAGTTTTCACATGACTCCCTATAGCGCCGTTAGAAAGACTCAGTACAGTTCATTATGTTCATCAAAACCTGGTTTACAGGAATCAGTTGTCGTGTAATCCTAATGTTAGTAAAGGTCAGCCGCTGACCCTTGACCTCTCTGCCCTGCGCAGACACTAGCTCCTTTGACAAAACGACAAATTTGCGTAATCTGGGTTAGGGTTTAGTGTAATGCGTTTAAGACCGTTGCCCAGAGTTTGG
The DNA here is from genome assembly GCF_949357685.1 of Gobio gobio. Taxonomy (NCBI): domain Eukaryota; kingdom Metazoa; phylum Chordata; class Actinopteri; order Cypriniformes; family Gobionidae; genus Gobio; species Gobio gobio. Next base: position 3,742,572 of record NC_137112.1, on the reverse strand, counting down.
CAGGACTGGCTAGATTATGTTGGATAGATGTTTGGGTCACCTAAGAGGATTGAAGGTTCGACCAATACCTTGACACCTGGAGACGGAGGTAAGGAGGGACGGACGCTTATACACCCTAGCAGCATCCAAAACATGTTAGAAAACACCCCAAACTAAAGGTTGTTGTGAACTTTTATCTTCTAAAGTGTAGGAAACTCAGAAGATGAAGACCAGGAGACGTCGGGATCAAACAGAAGTTATTCTTTTAATGAGAACTCTCTGTGCTGCAGGTCGTCCGAAAACAGCATACCTGATGTTATATACATTCCAAAGTTGGAGGGATTTACACTGAGATTGAACAAAGCATGTAAATTAACCCTTAATCGCCCCTCAAGTAGGGTTTACGTTTGAGTCCCTTGGGGTCAGATAGACCCCAAACTTTTACAGAGCGATTGCATAAGGAAATATAATTTTTTTACATGGAAAACTATATATCATTTTTTTTATTTACTTCTCAACTATACATTTATGCTGTGTTTTTGTGGGTATTTGGTAGTTTTTTACCTATTTACTGCACAAATACTTAACTATGTCATAAATTGGCTCATTAAAAATTATTTTTTTATGAAAAAATCACTTGAATGATGATCTTAAATAAATATAAATAGTTTTTGGACATTGCTCTATGTGTTAGGGATAGAATACCGCCATCTGTAGGTTTGTGGAAAAACTTTAGGAATTATAGTTAAAGAGAAAGAGAGTGCAATGACCACATTATCCACTAGAGGTCCAGAGGGAAGTTATTTCCCTCTCTTTCTCATGATTGTTCCATGTTGCATTTGTGCTCTAGTATTTGTCCTTCATTTATGTATGGAATTTTTTCAGATTTATGCCAGTTTTGTTGATTTTATTTGCCAGTTTCTATAAAAATGCTCTCTGTTGTAGTCACACACGTGTGTGTGTGTGTGTGTGTGTGTGTGTGTGTGTGTGTGTGTGTGTGTGTGTGTGTGTGTGTGTGTGTGTGTGTGTGTGTGTGTGTGTGTGTGTGTGTGTGTGTGTGTGTGTGTGTGTGTGTGTGTGTGTGTGTGTGTGTGTGTGTGTGTGTGTGTGTGTGTGCGTGTGTGTATGAGACAGAAAGTTTGTTCCACTTTGTGTTTATGCTCTAGGACCAGATCTTGATATAAATGTAGACATTTTCAGATTTATACTGGATTTAGTTGATTTTTTTTACAAACAAAGTGAAAAAAAAAGCATTTTTTACATTTTCCCATTCATTGCCAAAATCCAAGAAAATGCTCCAGACACCTGTGTTTGTGTTTGTGTGTGTGTGCGTGTGTGTGAACATGCTTGTTCCATATTGCATTTGTGCTCTAGTATTAGTACTTCATTTATGAATGAAAATCTTTCAGATTTATGCCAGTTTTGTTGATTTTATTTGCCAGTTTCTATAAAAATGCTCTCTGTTGCAGTCACACACATGTGTGTGTTTGTGTGTGTGTGTGTGTGTGTGCGTGTGTGTATGAGACAGAAAGTTCGTTCTACTTTGTGTTTATGCTCTAGGACCAGACCTTGATATAAATGTGGAAATTTTCAGATTTATACTGGATTTAGTAAAAAAAAAAATTACAAAAAAAGTGAATTTTTTTTATTTTTTACACTTTCCCATTCATTTTCAATGTGGGGTCAATCTGACCCCGAGGGACTTAAACGGTAAAAAAAAAATTTCACACCTTTAGAACAACCAAATCAAGCCCAGATTTTTTGTGCATGTTTAGATCGATTATTTAGGAAATGTCACAGAGTCTCATGGCCCTGAGATGAAGGGAACACTTTTAAAAAATGGAGGAAAAGTCCAGTGGGGTCAGCTGGAGCCCAAGGGACGATTAAGGGTTAAATATACAGGTTTTGGGAAAACCCGTCCAGACAGAGTATCACCAATCCTACTCCTAATCAGCATAACTATTCAAACGCATAGAGGCAACGACGTTGAGAGTCTGAAAACAGGTCCGGCAGGAAAACCCCCAGAATTATTATCTATACCTTAAATGCTAAATACATTTCTTAAATTTGTAATCTTACACGGTGTTAGTTCCATGACAACACCCTAGCAACCACCCAAACGCCATAACGAGTACAGAGAAATGAGCTTGAATGTTTTTAGACAGCGACTCCGACATGAGCTGGCCTTTGTTTCTCCAACACGGTTTTGCGGCATGCCAGCTTCATCATTCCTGCCTCTGTACGCAGATTCCCTTGTGTTGGCATTGTGTTGCCAACAAAGCTCAGGCATGATAAATTGTTAAAGCTCGAGATTCCCTCTTGCCACAGGGAGGCTCTGTCAGAGGACGAGCTGTCAAACATGGTTGTGGGAAGGCGGCCGTGAGAAGCGAAGGCTGTCTGGAGCTGCTACTGTCTGAAGGGTATCACACATGCTGGTCAAACGAGGACACACACACACACTTCAAACTTTCACACACACAAACGCACACACTCTCACATGCACAAACACACTCATGCACACTCACTCACACACACTCATACACACTTCAAACTTTCACACACACAAATGCACACACACACACACTCTTACAAACACATACACTCTCGTACACTCAAACTTACACACGCACACACACACACACTAACACACTCTCACACACTTACACTCTCAAACACACACTTTCACATGCACAAACACACTCACGCACACTCAAACTTTCACACACACAAACGCACACACTCTCTCTCTCTCACACACACACACTCTCACACACACACACACTCTCATAAACACATAAACTCTCACACACTCAAACTTTCACAC
>NC_137112.1:3699769-3732269 GCF_949357685.1 Gobio gobio | reverse complement strand
TTAAGTAAGTTCAACAAATGATTGGACATTAAGTAAAGTTTACTAAAAAAGTCTTAGTAAGAACAACTGTTGGATTTTACAGTGTTTATGTCTCCAAAACCCTAACACATGTTCTCTTCCAACAGGAGCATTTAGTCAATCATAGCATAATGTCATAAAAACACCAACACTAGATGGAATGACAGAAACTGCATTATTTTGTGTGTCAGGTCTGCCCTTATACAATAGACAGTATATTTTATTGATCATAGATTGTGTGTCTTTAGAAGATTCTCCACATTTTAATTGTGTTGGGTTTAGTAAATGCATGCATTTTGTTTCTTTTGCTGCAGAAATTCAATACAAAAAATGAATGACCCATCTCACAGTAGCTTTATAGAATGCCTTTCAGTTTTATTTCATTATCAGCATCACCATAGCCGCGTTTCCAACGAAATTACCCGGAACTATTTGTACCAGGAACTTTTTTCCCAGGAACTTTTTCTCCCCCAGACCTGCTACAATCTGCGTTTCCACCGCGGTCTAAAGTACCGGGGAGATTAGGCAAATTAGTCCGGTGACGTGGGATTGCGCGCGACTGCTTCTCCCAGTCACCGACGGACAGTAATCACTTTTGCGCGATACTGTCTGCAACAATAACAAGTGTAGGTGATGCAAGCAGCGCTGCTTTTGCATACACATTACCAACACTGCTTATTTAAACGTGCACTTTCACCTGGTTTGACCATTTTAATGCAAAATGGGATGATGGGCAATCCAAAATCTGAATGTGTTGTAATAGCTCAATTCCAAAATATTTTCTATAAAAGGATAATGAGGTTTCAGTCATTCATGACAGATGTGTGAAAAATTAATTGAATGAAAACAGACTGAATTAAGCAGTTGAAAGATTAGGTACTAGACTGCAAGTATTTTATTTTTTATCACAATAACATCTCTTTTAACATTCACAAAAAAAAAATTCACATGACTAGTATTACAATATGCTTCATTAAATGCATAATTTTAGAGACTTCTTCCTCAAATTTGAAATGAAGCAGGACCACACTTATGGCTTCACTTAAGTTGTGGTTATAAGTTATTATACTACATTCACATAGTTATACATTTAAAAATATAATATTTGGGTTTTCTAGATATGTTTATGTGCATATTCAGAAAGACTTGCGAGCAGCAGCCCTTTTATTTGCTTCCTACACTATATGAATACAATTAGAATGTGGTTATATAGTTAGAATGTGGAAATTAAAGACACAGTGACATTTTACACATTTTACTTTATTTTAGACAGATTAGTTCTTACAAAATTAAAATAAAAGTGTGCAAAGACAAATAAATTACTAGAACAATAAAATGAAAATATAAAATGTGAAAAAAACAATATAAAAAAAAGTGTATTTTTCAGTAACCTGTCCAAGAGCTGTGCCAACACGTACAATATATAAAGTACAAGTGTGGTAGTGCAAATGCTTCATTCAAGCGGCTGGTCGTTGTGGCTACTTCTTGAACGACTGGACAAACTGTCCAAGAACAGACAGAAACCCGGTCTGAAAGTCCCTCCGCTGCCGTCTGCTTTCTTCCGCTTCTGACTGGTGGAATGCCAGCTCTTGCCTCCTCATCTCTCCTCGGCCTGGCTCTCCAGTAACAGCTGCATATATTGGTCAGTTCTTGTCCATATGCTGCAGGACGGCCGGTTAGCATCCTCCATGTCCCTCAGTGCATCAAGAAAAGTCAGTCCCTTTTCCTTTTCTCTAAGTAGAAAAATTGCACAGAAACACATGGAAATTAATACACAAGGCAACCATGAAACAATAGAAAACATCAATTAATTATTTAAAGTGTTTTCACTACAAATAATGAACAATTGTTTGCCCAGCTTGAACAATGCCCAGTGTGCAATTTTTATCATGGGCAATTTAAGTTTACAATTAAAAACAACAAAACCATTAAGGATTACACATCAGTTTTTAAATATATACAGCTTTGTCAGCTTTATAACGTACTGGTGACCGCGGGGGAAAACACGCTGGTCTCCGTTGCCTGCGATTCATCAGGGCCACTCGTTACGTCTGGAAAAGCACGTTGAAAAAAGTTACTGCAACGTGTTTAAACACTGCAACGAGTTTAATAGATGATACCAAGATGAGATATTTACCTTCAACCCACTCGGATTCCGGGATGGTTTCCAGCAACGCACTAGCCGAGTCTTTCGTTACCGCTGCCCTAGAAAAGGACGGTCTGTGTCCCAACAACGCGCCCAGGCGGTCATACCACTTGTTGATACGCCGGTCGGAACCGCTCCGGTTGTTGTGATCCTTTAATTTCTTGTAATCTTGTCTTAATTTCTTCAACTTCTCTCTGCACTGTTTTCCAGTGTGACTGGAACCGAGTCGATATCTTCAGGTATACCTTTTCATTGCGGGTCGCCGTTTCCAGTTCCCGCTGGATGTTCTCCTCCGCTTATATGCTCAATAAAGCCTGAACCTCGTCGTCGGTCCATCGGTCGAATTTTTTGTTGAACTCCATTGTTGCAAAAAAAATATTTACTGAACGCAAAACCCACGGAACCCACCTCGCAAAATACTTGTAAATATGGCGATGGAAAAAAAATAGCTGCGAGAGCTCAACCAATCAGCATGTTCAGCGCCCAAGTCCCACCCCCGAAAGTTCGGGAACTTTTGAAAAGTCCCACCTCGCAAGCAGGGCCGTTTGGAGGGGGAAATATTTACCCGGAACTTCATTTAGACCCTGGTTCCTGCGGTCGAAACACACCGAGTTCCCCCCCAAAGTTCCTGGTTCCGGGGTAAAGTTCCTGCGGTGGAAACGCGGCTCATGTTGACAATAGCAAGTTCCTGTTCTTCATTTAGGAGCTTTCCTCTGCCCCCTGAAGGAGGTCGATGTTGAATCCTTAGAGGGACAAAATACAGTCAGGGACCAGAAGCACACAGTCACTGAAATACATGGTAAAATGATTTACACTTTGCAGTAGTAGAAGCCCTTATACAATATCATACCTGTTGGTTTCTGGAAAATAAAATCAGGATAATGGATGCCACTGTGTCCTGGCTGAGATTTGGCTGTACTCGTTCATCAGCCTCTCTGATAACCTGTGGTTTAAGACATGGTCTATGATAGTAGCTCTTATTTCATCAGTTACGCTAATTCTGGCCCTTCTTAGAGCACCACCATGCATTCACCCTCCTCAATCTCTCCTTTGCCCTTGTTCCAATATTCTCCCTTGTCCTGGTACTCGTCTTCCTCTCCCTCGTGAAGGCATTTTTTTTTACTTTCTTTGTGTTGCTCTATATTCCTTTTCCACACAAGATCAGCCCAAAGATGTCCACTTTTACTGTATACCATATGGTCATGTGACTGAAAGAACATCAACACCTGAACAATTCCAAGATGGGAATCAGCTGTGATTTATATATTTGCATAACTTCATAACTTCACTCGGCTGTTTCTCAGTACCAATGGAATAAAATACAGGGGATATATTTGTGTTTCAGTTCTCAATATAAACAGCTCCTTTACCTTGACTTTAGTCTAAGGTTAGGGTGTAGAACAAGGTGTTATCTGATCTGACAAACAGTGTTAAAGCATTGGTAAATTTGGCAGTAAAAATCCATTGTTTTGGTCTTGGTTGAGATTGTGTGTATAAGAAGTTCAAGCATTTTAAATTTGTGTTTACTGTATGCATTTTGTGTAAAAGCAACAATACATGTGTTAATTGTATAGCCTACACAGACAGGTTTTGTGCTAACTGCGTTAAGAGTTTAGGAAATTTGTTAAAAGTATTGAAAAAATTGTCATAGCGATTGTAAAAAACTGCAATATTTGTGTAAGTGTGTGTGAGAGTTTGAGTGTATGTGAGAGTATGTGAGTGTGTGTTTGAGAGTGTGTGCATTTGTGTATGTGAAAGTTTGAGGGTGTGAGAGAATGTGTGTGAGCGAGTGAGTGTGCATGAGTGTGTTTGTGCATGTGAGAGTGTGTGCGTTTGTGTGTGTGAAAGTTTGAGTGTGTGTATGAGATAGTATTTGTGTGTTTGTGTAATTGTGTGCGAGTGTGTGTGGGTGAATGCATGTGTGTGTTTGAGTGAGTGAGTGAGTGAGTGAGTGAGTGAGTGAGTGAGTGAGTGAGTGAGTGAGTGAAAGTGTGTGTGCGCATGAGAGAGTGTGAGTTTGTGTGTGCGTGAGTATATGTGTGTGTGCGAGAGTGTGTGTATTAATGTTTGTGTTAGTGTGTATGAGAGTTTGAGTGTGTGTGTAAGAGTATGTGAGCGTGTGTTTGAGAGTGTGTGCATTTGTGTATGTGAAAGTTTGAGTGTGTGAGTGAGTGTGGGTGAATGCATGTGTGTGTTTGTAAACGCCCACTGCTGTGATTGGCTGCTGTGAGACTTCAGTGTAAACGCCCACTGCTGTGATTGGCTGCTGTGAGAGTTCAGTGTAAACGCCCACTGCTGTGATTGGCTGCTGTGAGAGTTCAGTGTAAACGCCCACTGCTGTGATTGGCTGCTGTGAGAGTTCAGTGTAAACGCCCACTGCTGTGATTGGCTGCTGTGAGACTTCAGTGTAAACGCCCACTGCTGTGATTGGCTGCTGTGAGACTTCAGTGTAAACGCCCACTGCTGTGATTGGCTGCTGTGAGAGTTCAGTGTAAACGCCCACTGCTGTGATTGGCTGCTGTGAGACGTCAGTGTAAATGCCCACTGCTGTGATTGGCTGCTGTGAGACAGAGATGTGTTGATTATTACGGGAGTTTTGGCGCGAGTCCAGAACTCAGTCACTGATAAACTTGCGCTGTTTGATTGACAGCTCCAGCAAATGTAAAGGGAGCGTTCTTATATATAATTTAATCACAGTTTAAATAACAGATTATTTTCATCTACTAAGAGACACAATGTGAAGTTGAGCGTTTAGTCACTGGTTCGATTCACTGACACACAGATAAAGAACATCTGACTGTACATGAATCATATCAGAAACCACTGGTCTCAGATCAGGCATTAGAATGAACATGGTTACTCACATGTTGTGGCGTTACTGTCGAGTTCATATCGGAAAAGTCAGTTTGCAAAGCCTGCGCCGAAATTGCGACTGATTTCCCAAAGAATCCACAGTGAAATGTAGCGAACACAAATAAATAATGCTCAACTGAGACATTCACATTGTTGAGAATAAATAAGCTCATTCCTAGCATTAGGATCCTTTGGAAGGTCATGTTATTTTTAGTCGCTCTTTTCTCCTCGTCATCTCACTAACACTCTGGTGGGCGGGGCCATAGACACATTCCACAACGAGTCGTTCTCTGAGCTTGGTTTCAATGAAAGCTGTTTTTGGACCAACAAGGAATTTTTCCATTTTGAAACTGGATATTTTTATGACCTCTTATATCTCAAAAGCTCAAGATTTGATTTCTCATGACCCCTTTAAGGCTTGTCAGTAAATAGTAGGGCTGGGCAAAAAAAAAAAAAAAAATTCGATTAATCGTTTTTTAAAACGTGGTCGATTCAAAATCGTTTCTCAAAGGCCACGAACATTGAACATAAGATTAGTGATGCACCGAAATGAAAATTCTGGGCCGAAACCGAAAATTTTGGATGCACTTGACCGAAAACCGAAACTGAAGCCGAAAATGGCTTCTTTTAAAAAGGTATACTAATATATATATATATATATATATATATATATATATATATATATATATATATATATATATATATATATATATATATATATATATATATATATATATATATATATATATATATATATATATATATATATATATATATATATATATATTTATATTTATATATATACACTCACCCAAAGGATTATTAGGAACACACACTAATACTGTGTTTGACGTCCTTTCGCCTTCAGAACTGCCTTAATTCTACGTGGCATTGATTCAACAAGGTGCTGAAAGCATTCTTTAGAAATGTTGGCCCATATTGATAGGAGAGCATCTTGCAGTTGATGGAGATTTGTGGGATGCACATCCAGGGCATGAAGCTCCCGTTCCACCACATCCCAAAGATGCTCTATTGGGTTGAGATCTGGTGACAGTGGGGCCATTTTAGTCCAGTGAACTCATTGTCATGATCAAGAAACCAATTTGAAATGATTGGAGCTTTGTGACGGTGCATTATCCTGCTGGAAGTAGCCATCAGAGGATGGGGACATGGTGCTCATAAAGGGATGGACATGGTCAGAAACAATGCTCAGGTAGGCCGTGGCATTTAAACTATGCCCAATTGGCACTAAGGGGCCTAAAGTGTGCCAAGAAAACATCCCCCACACCATTACACCACCACCACCAGCCTGCACAGTGGTAACAAGGCATGATGGATCCATGTTCTCATTCTGTTTACGCCAAATTCTGACTCTACCATCTCAATGTCTCAACAGAAATCCAGACTCATCAGAACAGGCAACATTTTTCCAGTCTTCAACTGTCCAATTTTGGTGAGCTTGTGAAAATTGTCGCCTCTTTTTCCTCTTTGTAGCGGAGATGAGTGGTACCCGGTGGGGTCTTCTGCTGTTGTAGCCCATCCGCCTCAAGGTTGTGCGTGTTGTGGCTTCACAAATACTTTGCTGCAAACCTCGGTTGTAACGAGTGGTTATTTCGGTCAAAGTTGCTCTTCTATCAGCTTGAATCAGTCGGCCCATTCTCCTCTGACCTCTAGCATCAACAAGGCATTTTCTCCCACAGGACTGCCGCATACTGGATGTTTTTCCCTTTTCACACCATTCTTTGTAAACCCTAGAAATGGTTGTGCGTGAAAATCCCAGTAACCAATATATATATATTGCTTGAATTTAATCAATTTAATCTGAAATGAAAAAATCAGGAACTAATAGAATAATCAAACTTTTATTAAGTTACATAACACAACCTAAAATATTTTTGACAATAAATATAAATAATAATACCAAATAGGCCTAATATTATTCTTAGCTCAGCTGGATACGTCTCTATTTGTTCTCAAAACCGCTGAAATGCTTAATCTTTGATAGGCAGACGCTCGCATGATAACAGCTCGACTGTGAGTGAAACCTAAGCGCTTCGCACGGATGGGAGGGGCGGGTGACATTCTTTTTCGGTTTACGTTTTCGGCTGTTTTTTTTATTTCGGCCCGAAACCGATAATGCCTAGCCTGACAAGCCAGACCCACATCAAGATGTTTGGTCTGGAAACTCACCATTGACAGGGCTCAATCCGAGGGGCGGGATAAACGGTTGTCTGTCAAATTCCCTCTGCACTCGATTGGATAGCGCCACAACCAATCGAGGCGGAGCTAACGTTAGTTGACAGATTAAACTCTGAATACATCTTCCTTTCTTACGAATGACTTAAGTGCCGTTCTTTGTTCTTTCCTCAAAGAAAAGCTTAACTCCAAATCTTCTAGAGTAGCGGCCAAAACCGATTTGAAAGACGCTGGTCGTCAGCTTCTTTGTTTACCTGTAGCACGCAGAATCTCCGCAACTCCGCTCCGTCATTATGTTAAGCCCGCCCACCGACTCTACACACGCTGTGATTGGCCTGACCAGAGTTTGGTTTTTCCAGCTCTCAGGTCTACCGAGACTTGCTAAACTACACTCGCGGCAAAATACATTTTCTAGATTTCTAGGCTAGAGAATGCCATTTTCGGCCTAACATTTTCGGCGGCCGAAATTTCGGTGCACCCCTACAAAAGATTAACGTAAATCTAATTACTAGTCTTCTCCACTAGATGTCACTCTCTTATTGGCCTTGCGCGGTGTTACAAAGGAGCGAGAGCCGCGCCTGTCATTCATTCATTCATTCACTCATTCAGAGCTTTAATGGCGGCTTCCGGTGCGTTGTGGACGTTTGTAATGCTGAGGTGTAATGCTGTAGTAATAGGGCTGTAACTGTACACAAAACTGACGGTTCGGTATGTACCTCGGTTTTGAAGTCACGGTTCGGTAAGGGTTCGGTACAGCAGTTTTACAAAATTACTTTTTATTTATTTTTATTAAACAGTGGTTTACTGAAAAAAATTGTGTCTGTCCTTAAATTAATTAAATTATAACTAAAAGTTTATTGAAGATAATGCTGTAAACTATAGGGAGCCCTTACCTACACATTATAATATTAAAGGTTAACAACAGAGCCCAAACTATTAGCCTAAATTCAGCTGCTGTTTATGTTTAGATATAATAATCAACACTCAAATAACACATTATATGCCAACATGTAAACTTCACATAAGGCAGTTTTTGCAATAACTTCTAAATCTAAGTACAAAATAGTTTTTTTCTCCAATTCGTTGTTGAAATACAATAACACATTTTTATAATTTCCGACTTTCAGTACATGTCATCTGACTGAACACCAGTGGGCGGAGCCTATGGTGCGATAATGTATAACTATTGGTCGATGTTAGGGCTGTCACTTTTGTAAAAAAAATCCTGTTCGATTTTTGAGACACAAGTGTTCATTGAATCGATTCTAAAATCTTTTTTAAATGACGTTTTCATTTTCAACGCTAAATATAGCCTACGCCAATCCACGGACAACTAACGGGCATTAGGGTGAAAGTAAAGAGGGCGCTTGAGACTCACAAGCCAGCAATATTTCTGATGATTTATTTTGTGCACAATGACAAACAGGAGTGCAACATTCTGGGAAAAAAAACATTAAGCAGAGTGGACTGCCATAACGTCAAAGAAAAACATTAGCTACAGGCTTTAACATGGCTGTGTTTACCATTATAAATTCCACAACAACAACAACAAAATTGTAGCCCATGAAAAGAGGTTGAAAATAAAGCTTAAAAAAGTACTAGCCTACACTGAATGTGAAGTTCGTGTGGATAATAATTTAACGTAATTATTCAACCGTTCAAAATGAAACTTTGAATGAACTTAGGTTGCGAACAGGCCATGTGTTTTTTTTTAATTGAACGTAACCGACACTTAGGCTATGTGGGCGTATCTGATGAAACGTGCAAATAAGGCTCTATTACAAATTATTGGACAGGAAAACAAGTCTATCAACATTTTTGGGATCCAGAGCAGAGCTTTTTTATTCACTATATGCCCAGCTGTTGAGAAGACGCGCTCAGACCGCACTGATGTTCCAGGGACACTCAGGTACTTCATTGCCAGCTGCGTATATTGGGTATACTGCATACTGCGGTATTTCGACTGCCAATCTTCCACCACAAAAGCGGGTCGCTGTCAGCTGGCAAAGGCGGTTCCTTTTCATAAATCAACATCTCCTGTAAGAGGTCGCTTTTGACGTCATTCACTCTTTCGTAGCCTGTGTAGATGTCACCAAACAGATCCCCCATTCCTGTTAAGGCCGTCTTTCCCCTGTTTGATTTCGAGCTGCATGGCTCCGCCTCCACGGGTCCTTTTTTATTTGTTTAAAGCTACACTGTGTGATATTTTCCCCCATCTAGTGGTGAAAAGGTATATGACCATCCAGTGAATTTTAGTTTCTGTTCCTCTCAATTCCGATTTCGTTTCAACTCCTACGGTGGCCGATTTAGTCCAAGATTAACATGGCTTCCAGTTCGACCTCGTCCACATTCGACACGGTGCCTGTGGGATATTCTGTGCGCAGTGGGATGGTTGGAACTCAACTGGCCTAATTATTCGGCTAGAAAGAACTGCAGCTAATCCAGAGTGAACTTTGATGATAGTAATGTTTATTCAGGCATAAACAGGTTTGCGTGGATATGTACATAAATGTGGTTTCTGTGAGAGAACAAATAAGGATGGTAAATATACATACACAGTTAAGAACTGTATAACTATACTTATAAGTTACATTTGTATAATGTAACCGTAAACCAGAGCTTATTGTACCATATATAGGCGCTAAAGGCAGCTGCATTAAAAGGAGCGGAGCTGCTGCTGCTAACAAGCGGCGTCCGGTTACAAAAGTGTGTGCGGCGCTTTAACGTTAGCACTGCAATGCGCTCTGTATAACAATTGTTAATATGCCGATCAGACCTGATACATATTTCCATCAACATACATTACAAGCAAATATTTTCTATAAACGAATAAACATTGTTGATAACAAAATAACTGAATGATTATTCAAATAGGTGAGCATTACGCTATTGTATGTTGACACAAAAATACTTCTGAGGTGACATCAACTGAATTACGCGATGACACACTCTGAAACACATCTACAATGACAATAACTATTATTACTTATGGAGTTATATAATACCACACAAGGAAAAACAGACTTTTGAGGAATAAACAAGCCAGGAAAACTCTGTATAACTCTGTTACTGGAGCTGCTGAGATGAAAACTCTCTGCACATGCACCAGACAAGTCTGAACAAGTTGACGCGCACATGCGCGAGGCAGAGAATTTTGTACAGTGCCATCGAGTTAAAACCGGTTAAAACGCGAAAAGCGAAGCTTGAATTTACGGGTATGTCCCTCTTTGGCTAATGTACTTTCAAGATGGAGGGGCAACATGGCGACCACCGTTAGATCCCATTACCTTATGTATTTTCAATGGCATATTATAAACTTACGAGAATACTTTATTACTTGAAAGAAGTAAATATACATTAAAGCTACACTATGTAACTTTTCCGTCCACTAGAGGTCGCCTGTTCAAAACAAAGGCGTAGTTTGATGACGCCACGTTTGAGCGCAGAATCTCAGGACATGTGGTCTTCACCTCACAGCCGGTGGGAAACAGTCAGGATAGGACTCGGGCAGAAATCATGTTCATGGATGCGATTATTAACATTACTGTAGTCTGAAGCAGAGCAGGAGCGAGTGTTGTGGAGCTGAGCAAGGCCGCAGGAGCGATTGAAGAGCGGGACTGTTATTATGGCATAGTCGCTGGCGGGACTTTTATTATGACACAGTTGCCGGCGGCACTTCCTCTTCTCCAGTCATGAGTTTGAGGTAACGCAACTCTGTTTATCGTATTAGATATATCTGAGTGTGTTGAAAAGGAAGTTATGGCGTTCGCTCGGCGGCTGCTATGACACTTGTTCACACTGCAGTGAGAGTAAAGTGTTTCACTGAATAAAACCGGAGACCGAGGGTGACGCAGATATGATGCAATCGACAGGCGACTCCCTCACACGCATAGCTCACACGTCCCGGCTCCTTGGTTAAAATAGCAATTTTCTCACGATTTACAAATAGTTGAAAACATTTGGGATATTCTAAGTACTCAACTGAACAACATATATAACATTGGCCTAGTGGTTTCTGGATGTTTTACTGCAAAAATCCTACATAGTTCACCTTTAATGAGCACATATATTTTTGAAAGAACTAAGTGTTTTTAGCTAAGAATAGACTAAAAAAGTTACACAGTGTAGCTTTAATTCGTTCAAAAATAATAGTGTACATATTTGGTTAAAATCGATTCCCTATTTTTGTTTTCGAAACTTGTGTTGGTTGGTCCGATCGATTGTGCAATCGATTTTCGAACGTAAAGTGACAGCCCTAGTCGATGTCTTGCTCTGGAGGCGGGCATATGCAAATCTACTTTTGCCCGTGTGACATCACAGATCCGGTAATGTTAAAACGAGCTGTTTTTGGAGCTTGATTAAATCAATGCTTTGTTTATAATGAGGGATGCTTACAGGATGTTTACTGGTACAAAGACCTCTTATAGCGTTCTCTGTTAGCTAGACGACATTTGAGTTTGTTTGCTTCTTTTGTCTCATAGTCACTCGCAGTGAAACCAGCGCTTCGAGGACTGGTTATGTAAACTAACTGGCCGTAGTTCACTCCAGGGCAGCGCCCTTGTCTTGTTCCCCGTGTCGGAGGGAATGCCGGTGAGGCAGATGGTGTGAGCCCATGTGACCTTCACGCGGACGGCTGGGCTTTTTAAGGGTGACTGGCTTTGGTTCTGGCTGACTCTCTTCCAGTGAGCCTGCTGGGTTTGTTGAGTCTGAATCCTGTCTGAAACGGCGCTCAGCCGGACCACCTTTTGAGCCCAGCTGGTTCAGAGCGCTAATGATGTCTTAATCTAGGTTAGTGATTATTCCAGACAAGCGTAGTGAGAGTTTAGCGTGTGCTTTTTGTTTTGGGACACACTGGCGTGACACCAAATAAACGCAGTAATCTGTGTGGTGTGATTGGAGATTGCAGTGCAACTAAAAATAACTTCTTACCCAACCGCTCTGCATTAAAAATCACTTGTTTTGTGCTGTTCCTAACGGACGTGCCATTAGTGGAAATAATCCGTCTCTGAGGTTGTTACACAACACTGCACACTAAGAACACAGAGTACAAAGTCGCATACTGACACACACACACACACACACACACACACACACACAGTGACATCATCGTCCTCTCTGTGAAGCCCCGCCCCCTCGCCGCATCATGTATTGCATTGTAAAGATGCAGCGCATCCATTTCTCAATGGATGCGAGAGCAACTGGTGTGTTTTCCTTCATACGGTGTGGGAGAAGGGCCACGCAGCAATAGTTGAGTTATCATGGAGGAAGATGCTCTTTATTATATTATATATTATTAAAACAAGACGTTTAAAGAAAACGCATTTTCTAATTGTATACAATATCAGCGTTGAATGGCATTTTAGTATCAGTACTAATAAAAATATATATTTGTTCAATTATTAGGTGATTTTAGATGCAGTGAATTTGTGCCAGTGTTATAATTTATATACTATTATAATATTTATAAAAAAAATATTTAGCTTTTATTTTTCATTTTAGTTTTAGTAATTGTGTTAATGAAATATAAATAATTCAGCTTAATTTTAGCGTAATTTTAGTGCTTCAATTTAAACTATTTTCTAAATGTATTAAACTATACTTTATTCAGAATATTTACAAAATAATCATAATATGCGATTTAAATGCCAAATAATAATAATAATATTTCAGTTAGGTGCCATGGCAACATTCTAATTTTCACTGTCAGTCAAAGAACACATGGGGCCTTTTGTATGTATATATATATATATATATATATATATATATATATATATATATATATATATATATACACCGATCAGGCATAACATTATGACCACCTTCCTAATATTGTGTTGATCCCCCTTTTGCTGACCCGTCGAGGCATGGACTCCACTAGACCCCCTGAAATTGTGCTGTGGTATCTGGCACCAAGATGTTAGCAGCAGATCCTTTAAGTCCTGTAAGTTGCGAGGTGGGGCCTCCATGGATCTGACTTTTTTGTTCAGCACATCCCACAGATGCTCGATTGGATTGAGATCTGGGGATTTTGGAGGCCAAGTCGACGCCTCAAACTCATTGTTGTGCTCCTCAAACCATTCCTGAAGCATTTGTGCATTTAGCTCGTCTGTTTTGATCGGACCACACACACCAGCCTTCTCTCCCCACGGGCATCAATGAGCCTTGGCCGCCCATGACCCTGTGGCCGGTTCTCCACTGGTCCTTCATGACCCTGTGGCCGGTTCTCCACTGGTCCTTCATGACCCTGTGGCCGGTTCTCCACTGGTCCTTCATGACCCTGTGGCCGGTTCTCCACTGGTCCTTCATGACCCTGTGGCCGGTTCTCCACTGGTCCTTCATGACCCTGTGGCCGGTTCTCCACTGGTCCTTCATGACCCTGTGGCCAGTTATCCACTGGTCCTTCATGACCCTGTGGCCGGTTCTCCACTGGTCCTTCATGACCCTGTGGCCGGTTCTCCACTGGTCCTCCATGACCCTGTTGCCGGTTCTCCACTGGTCCTCCATGACCCTGTGGCCGGTTCTCCACTGGTCCTCCATGACCCTGTGGCCCGTTCTCCACTGGTCCTTCATGACCCTGTGGCCGGTTGTCCACTGGTCCTCCATGACCCTGTGGCCGGTTCTCCACTGGTCCTCCATGACCCTGTGGCCGGTTCTCCACTGGTCCTTCATGACCCTGTGGCCGGTTCTCCACTGGTCCTTCATGACCCTGTGGCCGGTTCTCCACTGGTCCTCCATGACCCTGTGGCCGGTTCTCCACTGGTCCTCCATGACCCTGTGGCCCGTTCTCCACTGGTCCTTCATGACCCTGTGGCCGGTTCTCCACTGGTCCTCCATGACCCTGTGGCCGGTTCTCCACTGGTCCTCCATGACCCTGTGACCGGTTCTCCACTGGTCCTCCATGACCCTGTGACCCAAGAGCTGCAGTTTTGGAGATGCTCTAGCCGTCACAATCTGGCCCTTGTCAAACAGGTGGTTTATTATGGAGAGGTTTCTGCAAGATCTGATCATTGCAATCAAACCCATTCAGAGAGGCAATATTCCACTGGGATGTGTATTTCCGGAGTCCACCAGCAGGGGCTGATGGGGCCGTGCCAACCAGTGGCCACTTCAGAGTCATGTGATCTGCTATGAAATCAAAAGTGACCAACCTCAAAACATGTTACACAAGTGAGATTGTGGGACGCTAAATAGAGGCAGGTCAAGCGCCGCTGATGTAAACACACACACACACTGACCCACTGATGCTATAATTGCCTTTATCTCCGTATATTTAAATCTGCTTGTTCGATGTAATGTTACAGATGTTCATCTGAATCCTATTAGGTGCTCCCAAATGCAGAATAGACCTACATCTAGTTTAATATTTGATTCATATATATATATATAACACATTTACAATATTTGCACAAAATAATATGAATAATAATTACACATTATATATAATTGTATTATTATTTAGTGTAACTATACAAAATTACTAGGGCTGTCAAAAGATTAATCGCGATTAATCGCATCCAAAATAAAAGTTTGTGTTTACATAATATATGTGTGTGTACTCTGTTAATTATTATTTATATATAAATACACACACAAGCATGTATATATTTAATAAAAAATATTATTTTTATGTATAAAACATTTATATTTATATATATTATAGATTATATAAATGTATATACAGTATATACATGCAAATATTTCTTAAATATATACATGAATGTGTGTGTATTTATATTTAAATAATAATTAACAGAGCACACACACTTATATTATGTAAACACAAACTTTTATTTTGGATGCGATTAATCGCGGTTAATCTTTTGACAGATCTAAAAATTACATCTTAAATAATAATATATATATGTGTATGTGTATATGCCGAATAGACTACATCTAGTTTAATATTTGATTTGTTTGGGTTGTTTTAAAGCTAGACACCCCAGTTGAAAAGGGTAAAAAACATAACTAATAGTTGTCACCATACTTTCCCAATTGCAAAAATGTTTTGTATTACACGTTTAAGTATGCAAATTATGCATGCACATCTAATCTGTGGTTCCAAACACTTGGAGCTCATTTGCATATGTTTACATCGTGCTCCTCACAAATATGGGAAACGGTCCGTCAAGATTAATTACAGTTTTATTCGTGCTCAGTTTTAGGGAGCGTGACCTTTGAAAGCCGAGGTCAGCTCATTTGTGTTTGGCTCACATTGTTCCGCCCGTCCCGGGGCACTGGAGTGTGTGTCGGGGGTCCGTGTCCCATGGCTCCTTCGTATGAGGCCCCGTGTGCTCTTTGATTGACAGCTCGTTAATGACGGACGACTAGCCACGCCCCCACGAGCACAGCCGCCCGTTCTCCACATCTCTCAGCAAAAGCGACCCTAAATGCTCTTCTTTCCTGCAGTGTGAGGTCCTGCAGATCAGCAGTAAATCATAGATTTTTGTCTGTGTGGCTTTTTATAGATGAGTGTATGGACATCATGAGCATGGATATCAGAGGTGTGTTATCGCACTGGTCTCCATGTTGAGGAGGACCATCATGCAATGGTAAGAGAAACTCTGACATGAGGGTCGTTCTCTTTCTGTGTGGAAAATCATCACATTTACATTTAAAACAACGACTGAAGTCACTCACAAGAGGATTGTTTCAAATGTAGAACAAAAAAATATATATATATGTGTGTGTGTGTGTGTGTGTGTGTGTGTGTGTGTGTGTGTGTGTGTGTGTGTGTGTGTGTGTGTGTGTGTGTGTGTGTGTGTGTGTGTGTGTGTGTGTGTGTGTGTGTGTGTGTGTGTGTGTGTGTGTGTGTGTGTGTGTGTGTGTGTGTGTGTGTGTGTGTGTGTGTGTGTGTGTGTGTGTGTGTGTGTGTGTGTGTGTGTGTGTGTGTGTGTGTGTGTGTGTGTGTGTGTGTGTGTGTGTGTGTGTGTGTGTGTGTGTGTGTGTGTGTGTGTGTGTGTGTGTGTGTGTGTGTGTGTGTGTGTGTGTGTGTGTGTGTGTGTGTGTGTGTGTGTGTGTGTGTGTGTGTGTGTGTGTGTGTGTGTGTGTGTGTGTGTGTGTGTGTGTGTGTGTGTGTGTGTGTGTGTGTGTGTGTGTGTGTGTGTGTGTGTGTGTGTGTGTGTGTGTGTGTGTGTGTGTGTGTGTGTGTGTGTGTGTGTGTGTGTGTGTGTGTGTGTGTGTGTGTGTGTGTGTGTGTGTGTGTGTGTGTGTGTGTGTGTGTGTGTGTGTGTGTGTGTGTGTGTGTGTGTGTGTGTGTGTGTGTGTGTGTGTGTGTGTGTGTGTGTGTGTGTGTGTGTGTGTGTGTGTGTGTGTGTGTGTGTGTGTGTGTGTGTGTGTGTGTGTGTGTGTGTGTGTGTGTGTGTGTGTGTGTGTGTGTGTGTGTGTGTGTGTGTGTGTGTGTGTGTGTGTGTGTGTGTGTGTGTGTGTGTGTGTGTGTGTGTGTGTGTGTGTGTGTGTGTGTGTGTGTGTGTGTGTGTGTGTGTGTGTGTGTGTGTGTGTGTGTGTGTGTGTGTGTGTGTGTGTGTGTGTGTGTGTGTGTGTGTGTGTGTGTGTGTGTGTGTGTGTGTGTGTGTGTGTGTGTGTGTGTGTGTGTGTGTGTGTGTGTGTGTGTGAGTATACATTAATTATGTATTATATATATATATATATATATATATATATATATATATATATATATATATATATATATATATATATATATATATATATATATATATATATATATATATATATATATATATATATATATATATATATATAATACATTTACAATATTTGCACAAAATAATATGAATAATAATTACACATTATATATAATTGTATTATTATTTAGTGTAACTATACAAAATTACATCTTAAATAATAATACATATATGTGTATGTGTATATATATATAATTTACAATATTTGCACAATATAATATGACGTTTTATATGAAACTTTTTTAAATTAAAACTAAATTTACCGTATATATAAAACTAAATATTAAACATGAAATATTAAATGTTAATACATTTGTAAATTAATATTGCATATTATTTTTAAGATTATTTTAAGATCATTTATTATATATACAGAATACATGTAAATATAATAAATCTAAAATGTAAAATAATAATAAAAAATATATAGAATAAAATTATATATATATAAACTAGGCCTGTTAATCGCGATTAATCGCATCCAAAATAAAAGTTTGTGTTTACATAATATATGTGTGTGTACTCTGTTAATTATTATTTATATATAAATACACACACATTCATGTATATATTTAAGAAATATTTGCATGTATATACTTTATATACATTTATATAATCTATAATATATATAAATATAAATGTTTTATATATAAAAATAATATTTTTTTCTTAAATATATAAATGAATGTGTGTGTATGTATATATAAATAATAATTAACAGAGTACACACACATATATTATTTAAACACAAACTTTTATTTTGGATGCAATTAATCACGATTAATCTTTTGACAGCCCTAATATAAACTAAATAATACATTTAAAATATGAAACTTAATAGTACATATTATTAAGATTATTTTATAAATAAATGTAAATATAATACATTTAAAATCTAAAATAATAGTAAAATTATATATATATTTACAAAATAATCTTAATACTAATAATAACATGTGTTTAATATTTAGTATAAGTTTTATATATTTATTTTATATATATAACTTATATTACAAATAATATTACACATTATTATTATTATTGTGTAAATATACAGAATAAATGTAAGCATAAAACATTCAAAATGTAAAATAAATGTTAAAATTAAAACTACATTTAGTATATTTACACAATAATAATAATTGCATGTGAGTGTGTGTGTGTACTGGGTATATATATATATATATATATATATGTATATATATACACACACACACTCACACACTCACACACACACACACACACACACACACAAATCATAATTTGCCATATAAATGACTTTATTATTATTAGTGTGCACCTGCTAACTTTAGTATAATGACGAGCGTGGATGAATGCTGGAGTAGGACTGGAGTGTGTGATGTGTCCCGTCTCGTTCTGCTTTTCCTGATCGGAGCGGGTCAGAATGATCCTCAGATGCTGTGGATGGAGCTCAGAGTGTGTGTGTTCCTCGAGTGTCAGGTGTGTGTCCGGGTCTCAGGCGCTTACACTTGACCTCAACGCTCAGTAGTTGTGTGTGTTTACCCTAGCAAGGTTCACACTGATCTAATGGAGGGACACAAGTTAGAAAACGTCTGGCTGCGCCCGGGGCAGTGTTTACGCTCAGAGTGATTTTATTAAAACAGTATAGGTCAAAGCAACTGGGCCATTTGTGTTAGCCCCTCAGCTCAGCCACGAATACGGTTCCTCCCCACGGGCCTGGAGCTTGACTGACTCAGAGAACAGGATGTTCTGGACAGAGAGAGAGAGAGAGAGAGAGAGAGAGAGAGAGAGAGAGAGAGAGAGAGAGAGAGAGAGGGAAGGGGGGATGAAGCAAACCCGCGGCTACACGGAGAGCAGTGGCAGCAGAATGCCGGCCTGTTTGTTTTGAGCAACTTTAAATGTGCTTTGATGCTTGAATGGCAACTCAAATATTCAGGGCCAAACGCTGAGAGAGTGATCGCTGAGAGGGCGGAGCCGGGGGACAAGGGGGCGTGGCCACAGACTTCACAGAGACTGGCTCTTTTGTTTTTAACAAGCCACACATATTCATATATTCATGTTTTTGATTATTACATGAACACAAAGCCAAATATAGCACAACATTAATTTATTATATAAATGATCAATAATATATAAACGATACATAAGAAGTAAAATAAGTTTTGTCTGTACTTCATTATGTAGAAATATTTATAACCATGATTAACTTTATGTTAAAAAAAGAAATGCAGAATCTTTATTTTATTAACAAAATCAAAAATATTAACAATTATTATTGTTGTATTTGCGCTTTTTGACATCTGGTGATTTGAAAATTATTAAAACTTTTTCAATTATGGTACATTTGGCTCACAAATAATTAATGTTCATATTCATAATAATTTAGTTTTTATATTTAAGTGTCTAAATGTGATACTAAAATGCTGATAATCTGATAATTATTGTCTTATTTCTGCTTTTTGACATTTTTTGTTTATTGAATAACTGATTTAAATATTGTATTTTTAATTGTTGTTAATTATTGCAAAATATGTAAATGTACATTTTAAAATATAAATAAGTATTTAAAAATAAATATAAAAAATATATTCGACCTGCCTGAGGGAATAATTTAGTTTTATTTTAAATATGATAAAGATTGTTAAGCATCTGATAACAGAAATACAGAATATATTTATAATTATTGTTTTATTTCTACTTTTTGACATGATTATTTTTTTATTTATTGAATAACTGATTTAAATATAATTTAAATATTTATTATAATTTAAATAATACATATTTTTAATAATTGTTATTTATTGTGAATGATGCAAGTGTACATTTTAAAATATAAATAAATATTTAAAAACAAATATATAATTAAAATAAAAAAGATTAATATTATATAATATTACTTTTTAATATTATTCATAACAATACTTTTGGATTTTTAATTATTGTTAATTATTGTAAAGGATGTAAATGTGCATTTTAAAATATAAATAAATGCATTTAAATATATATATATATATATATATATAAATATAATTAAAAAAACACTAAATATTTAAAATTCTGGTAGTTTGCCTCACTAACATTAATTATTAATATCAGTATTAATAATAATAATTTAGTTTTATTTTAAATATGATAAAGATTGTTAAGCGTCTGATAACAGAAATGCAGAATAATTTATAACTATTGTTTTATTTCTGCTTTTTGACATGATTTTTTGTTTGTTTATTGAATAACTGATTTAAATATAATTTAAATAGTATTATAATTTAAATATTAAATATTTGTAACAATTGTTATTTATTGTGAATGATGCAAGTGTACGTTTTAAAATATAAATAAATATTTAAAAATAAATACTAAAATAAAAAAGATTAATATGATAAATTATTAATACTAATATTATTTTTTAATATTATTCATAACAATACTTTTGGATTTTTAATTATTGTTAATTATTGTAAATGATGTAAATGTGCATTTTAAAATATAAATAAATATATTTAAAAAAAAATATTTATTAAAAATATAATTAAAAAAAGACTAAATATTTAAAATTCTTGCCTCACTAATATTAATTATTAATATCAGTATTAATAATATTAATTTAGTTTTATTTTAAATATGATACAGATTGTTAAGCGTCTGATAACAGAAATGCAGAATAATTTAGAATAAGACTTATTTTTCCTTTATTTTAATGTTTTTTGCAGATCTGAAATTGTAACTATTGTTATTATTAACTGTCCAGTACCCAGTTGTTTTATGTCTGCGTTTTGACACAATGCTATAAAAACATGAGCATTATGAATATTTAAATGTGGGAGCATTTCTGTAACTCAACCGCATATTAAATATGTGAACACATTTGTGTGTCTGCAGTTCTTCAGACGGCCTCTAGGTGGCGTTTATCAGGGAACCCAATAAGTAAACATAAAAGTGTGAATATTCCGTGTGAATGCGATTATGGGTTTATGTGAGTGTGTAAACACAGGCCGCACTGTGAGACGGATGAGACGCGAGGGGGAAAACCTCTCTAAGGCCACTCGGGAGCCCTGCCAAGTCGGATCGCCGCTTGCTTCTGAGACGCGACCTCTTTCTGGGAGAGAGGGAGTCAGTTGTTTGGCCCCGGGTTTTGTTTTGATCCCTCTCTGCTTGTGTGTGCTGACAGGATCTATGAGGATTATGAGCTCTGTGTACTGTACAGGAAACCCTCCAGCCCTTTCTGCTGCTTCACATAAAGCAAACACAGGCCCGCTCTCTCCAAGAAGCGCCTCGGATGTGATGGTCCGGGTTTGGGAAGGCTGGAGTATATGTAATCTCTCGGCCGGTTGGTGGAGGGAGGCTCTTGGTTTCCTGTCACAACCGATTTGTTTGACGGTAAACTTTGTTTGCACACAGGCCTCGGCGGCCAGAAACACAGGCTAAGTCCTAATGGCTCCCCCCTCGTGTCTGAGAGCCGTCACATGTCTTTGTGAAGCGTTCGTGACTCTGTAGAGCCTCGGTTTCCACTGGGGATTTGCAGACGATTAACGCAAACTCAGGAGATGTTGCCAGAATCTGGACGCTCACAGGGAGACGTTTGGGCCGAAGCAGTTTCACTTCACTTACCTTTATACACACTGCTGGGTTAAAAACAACCCGAGTTGGGTTGAATATGGACAAACCCTGGGTTTTTTTTAACCCAGCGATTGGTTTGTTTTAGCCCAGCGATTGGGTTGTTTTAACCCAGCGATTGGGTTTGGGTTGTTTTAGCCCAGCAATTGGGCTGTTTTAACCCAGCGATTGGGTTGTTTTAGCCCAGAGGTTGGGTTGTTTTAACCCAGAGATTGGGTTGTTTTAACCCAGCGATTGGGTTGTTTTAGCCCAGCGGTTGGGTTGTTTTAGCCCAGCGATTGGGTTGTTTTAGCCAAGCGATTGGGTTGTTTTAGCCCAGCGGTTGGGTTTTTTTAACCCAGCGATTGGGTTTGGGTTGTTTTAGCCCAGCAATTGGGCTGTTTTAACCCAGTGGTTGGGTTGTTTTAACCCAGAGATTGGGTTGTTTTAACCCAGCGATTGGGTTGTTTTAGCCCAGCGATTGGGTTGTTTTAGCCAAGCGATTGGGTTGTTTTAGCCCAGCGATTGGGTTGTTTTAACCCAGGGATTGGGTTGTTTTAACCCAGAGATTGGGTTGTTTTAACCCAGCGATTGGGTTGTTTTAGCCCAGCGGTTGGGTTGTTTTAGCCCAGCGATTGGGTTGTTTTAGCCAAGCGATTGGGTTGTTTTAGCCCAGCGATTGGGTTGTTTTAACCCAGCGATTGGGTTGTTTTAACCCAGAGATTGGGTTGTTTTAACCCAGCGATTGGGTTGTTTTAGCCCAGCGGTTGGGTTGTTTTAGCCCAGCGGTTGGGTTGTTTTAGCCCAGTGATTGGTTTTTTTTAACCCAGCGATTGGGTTTGGGTTGTTTTAGCACAGCAATTGGGCTGTTTTAACCCAGCGGTTGGGTTGTTTTAGCCCAGCGATTGGGTTGTTTTAGCCCAGCGATTGGGATGTTTTAGCCCAGCGATTGGGTTGTTTTAGTCCAGCGATTGGGTTGTTTTAACCCAGCGATTGGGTTGTTTTAGCCCAGCGATTGGGTTGTTTTAGCCCAGCGATTGGGTTGTTTTAGCCCAGCGATTGGGATGTTTTAGCCCAGCGATTGGGTTGTTTTAGCCAAGCGATTGGGTTGTTTTAGCCCAGCGATTGGGTTGTTTTAACCCAGGGATTGGGTTGTTTTAACCCAGAGATTGGGTTGTTTTAACCCAGCGATTGGGTTGTTTTAGCCCAGCGGTTGGGTTGTTTTAGCCCAGCGATTGGGTTGTTTTAGCCAAGCGATTGGGTTGTTTTAGCCCAGCGATTGGGTTGTTTTAACCCAGCGATTGGGTTGTTTTAACCCAGAGATTGGGTTGTTTTAACCCAGCGATTGGGTTGTTTTAGCCCAGCGGTTGGGTTGTTTTAGCCCAGCGGTTGGGTTGTTTTAGCCCAGTGATTGGTTTTTTTTAACCCAGCGATTGGGTTTGGGTTGTTTTAGCACAGCAATTGGGCTGTTTTAACCCAGCGGTTGGGTTGTTTTAGCCCAGCGATTGGGTTGTTTTAGCCCAGCGATTGGGATGTTTTAGCCCAGCGATTGGGTTGTTTTAGTCCAGCGATTGGGTTGTTTTAACCCAGCGATTGGGTTGTTTTAGCCCAGCGATTGGGTTGTTTTAGCCCAGCGATTGGGTTGTTTTAGCCCAGCGATTGGGATGTTTTAGCCCAGCGATTGGGTTGTTTTAGTCCAGCGATTGGGTTGTTTTAGCCCAGCGATTGGGTTGTTTTAGCCCAGCGATTGGGTTGTTTTAGTCCAGCGATTGGGTTGTTTTAATCCAGCGATTGGGTTGTTTTAACCCAGCGGTTGGGTTGTTTTACTCCAGCAATTGGTTTGTTTTACTCCAGCCGTTGGGTTGTTTTAGCCCAGCGATTGGGTTGTTTTAGCTCAGCAATTGGGTTGTTTAAGTCCAGCCCAGCGATTGGTTGTTTTAACCCAGTGATTGGGTTGTTTTAGTCCAGCGATTGGGTTGTTTTAGCCCAGCGATTGGGTTGTTTTAGCCTAGCGATTGGGTTGTTTTAATCCAGCGGTTGTGTTGTTTTACTCCAGCGATTGGGTTGTTTTAGCCCAGCGATTGGGTTGTTTTAGCCTAGCGATTGGGTTGTTTTAATCCAGCGGTTGTGTTGTTTTACTCCAGCGATTGGGTTGTTTTAGCTCACCGATTGGGTTGTTTTAGCCCAGCCCATTGATTGGTTGTTTTAACCCAGTGATTGGGTTTTAGCCCAGCGATCGGTTGTTTTAACCTGGGTTTTAACCTGGGTTAAAACAACCCAATTGCTAGGTTTGTGTTTATATAATATGTGGGTGTACATATACACACACAGACATGCACACACAAACACACATATAGCCTATAATATATATGAATAAATACATGAAATAAACACAAACTTCTGTTATATGCGATTAATCGATTTGACAGCACACATTTTCATAATATAATATATTTTATAATTTTGTATTGATTTAAAATAAAATATTTGTTTGTAAAACAATTTATTAATTTGTTTTAATAATTGTAATTTGTTTAATTATTTAATTAATTAAAATATACTTTAAAAAATATATATATATATACAAAAATAAATGTATTTAAAATTCTGGTACTTTGGCGACTAATTTTTTATAATATAATATTTTTTATACTTTTTTATACATTATATAATCACAAACTTTTATGTTTTATGCAAACAATCGTGATTAATCAAATTTGTCAGCAATTATTTTTATAATATAATATACTTTATCATTTTTTACTGATTTAAAATAAAATATTTGTTTATTTATTTATTTTAATTTAAAAAATAATAATAATAATTTTAATTTGTTTAATTATTTAATTAATTAAAATGTACATTTTTAAATATGTAAAAAAGAATGTATTTAAAATTCTGGTACTTTGGCTCATACATTTTTATTTAATTTTTTATTTAATTAAAATAAAATATTTGTTTATTTATTTATTTGTTTGTTTAAAAAAATTGGTTTAACAGCATATTATAAATATATATTTATTATTTGTGCTATTTATATATAAATTTAAAAAAAGGTTAAAACTTAATATAATAGTTTTTTATTAAGATTCTCTGCACAAAAGCAGATGCTAAATGAGTAAATGTTAGATGCTCAATGTACTCTCTAATGAACACAAACATTTCCATGCACATTAAAAGACTTCTCCTTGTATTATCTTTGGCACCTGTGCAGTGAAATCATCTCCTTTTTGACATGATCAGTAAATGCAGTAAAAGGCACGGCTTTTAACCATATTTTGGATGGACCCACATTAAAAGCCCCGGGGCGGTGTATCATCAGTGCGGGTGTCAAACTAAAGAAACCAAAACAGAGAGAGAAGGAAAGCAGCGTCCCAGACAAGATTGAACCTATCAAGCATTTATTGCACCACATCAGAGCGACGGCTCAAGGAGCTGATGTATATTTTAAAAGAGCCGTTACGGAGGCGAAGCCGTCCGCGTCAGGAGCTCGAGCGTGAAATCCACGGGAGGGGAACGGGGACGGATTGAACCTGATATCCCGGCCAACTCAATACTAATCCCCATCACGCCGCCTAATGACTCTCTCAGGCAGGTCGAGTTGTCATCGTCCCTTTATGCTTTGCACAGTACCATGACACCTTCTTTCTGCGTGCACACACACGTTCTCTGCTTCATAAAGGCCCACATTCATAATGGAGCTCTGAGCTGAACCTGAACGCGTCCGGGGCGCTAAAAGCCCTCAGCCGAAAACCGCATCTTCTGCTCATGCCCTTGACTGAGAGGCCGTGTCCTCGATGTGTTCGGTGCACTGCTCCCGTTACGAAACGTCTCCGCGGGTCAGGCTACGGGGGGAAAGGCAGTTTGTGCTGGCGTCGACAGCTGCGTGGTGGAGTGTGTTTGTGCCCCAGGACCTCAGGAGGCTGTTAATCTGGCCCTTAACAAGACCACTTGACCTACATTAGCACAGGGAGTTGGGAAGATGCAGAACTGTGTGGCGTTTTGGGGAGCCGCTGATTGGGCTTTATATTAGAGGACACGCCCACTTTATGTTCACCGCTCACATTCAATCTGGTTTTTACTCAAGGTGCACATACACTCACGGATTATTAGGAACATCTGTTCAATTTCTCATTAATGCAATGATCTAATCAACCAGTCACATGGCAGTTGCTTCAATGCATTTAGGGGTGTGGTCCTGGTCAAGACAATCTCCTGAACTCCACACTGAATGTCGGAATGGGAAAGAAAGGGGATTTAAGCAATTTTAAGCATGGCCTGGTTGTTGGTATTTCACAATCTGCTCAGTTACTGGGATTTTCACGCACAACCATTTCTAGGGTTTACAAAGAATGGTGTGAAAAGGGAAAAACATCCAGTATGCGGCAGTCCTGTGGGAGAAAATGCCTTGTTGATGCTAGAGGTCAGAGGAGAATGGGCCGACTGATTCAAGCTGATAGAAGAGCAACTTTGACTGAAATAACCACTCGTTACAACCGAGGTTTGCAGCAAAGCATTTGTGAAGCCACAACACACACAACCTTGAGGTGGATGGGCTACAACAGCAGAA
Source organism: Gobio gobio (assembly GCF_949357685.1). Taxonomy (NCBI): domain Eukaryota; kingdom Metazoa; phylum Chordata; class Actinopteri; order Cypriniformes; family Gobionidae; genus Gobio; species Gobio gobio. The sequence goes on along the minus strand of NC_137112.1, from coordinate 3,706,210 downwards.
GACCCCACCGGGTACCACTCATCTCCACTACAAATAGGAAAAAGAGGCTACAGTTTGCACAAGCTCACCAAAATTGGACAGTTGAAGACTGGAAAAATGTTGCCTGGTCTGATGAGTCTGGATTTCTGTTGAGACATTCAGATGGTAGAGTCAGAATTTGGCGTAAACAGAATGAGAACATGGATCCATCATGCCTTGTTACCACTGTGCAGGCTGGTGGTGGTGGTGGTGTAATGGTGTGGGGGATGTTTTCTTGGCATACTTTAGGCCCCTTAGTGCCATTTGGGCATGGTTTAAATGCCACGGCCTACCCGAGCATTGTTTCTGACCATGTCCATCCCTTTATGAGCACCATGTCCCCATCCTCTGATGGCTACTTCCAGCAGGATAATGCACCGTCACAAAGCTCCAATCATTTCAAATTGGTTTCTTGAACATGACAATGAGTTCACTGAACTAAAATGGCCCCCACAGTCACCAGATCTCAACCCAATAGAGCATCTTTGGGATGTGGTGGAACTGGAGCTTCGTGCCCTGGATGTGCATCCCACAAATCTCCATCAACTGCAGATGCTCTCCTATCAATATGGGCCAACATTTCTAATGAATGCTTTCAGCACCTTGTTGAATCAATGCCACGTAGAATTAAGGCAGTTCTGAAGGCGAAAGGGGGTCAAACACAGTATTAAGGCCTGTTCACACCGGGACGATTTTCGCGCGCGTTTATCGTCGACGTTTAACGCCTCGTGACTAAACAATGGGCGCCAATGTGAGTGTTCACACGGACGCGCAAAACGACAGACGTAAAAGCGTCATTTAAAAAAAAAACGCCTCGGGTTCGTTTTTTTATTTTGACGCGGCGCGTTAAAAACTGGCCGACCAATGAGATCGGCGCTTTTGTTCACGTGCCTGGAGCTGCTGAAGTGACAGTAAAACACGACTTGGTGGTGCTCAAGCACAAAATGCTCTTGCCGAGCACACATTGATACGAAGAAGAAGTAGTAAGTAAACAAAGAAGAAGATGAACTGCTAATGCTGCTTGCCAGTTAGCAAAAAGTGTGTGAATGGTTTTGCCATAGACATAATATATCTGTGGTTTTGGCAAGCACGTAAATACTGTCTCTCTTCTCCTTCTGTGTGACAAGCGAGTGTCAGAGGCTTAAAGTGCCGCAGCACCATCTTGTGTACCGCGAGCGCATCGACTGAATGTGCACGTTCACTCGGCGCATCGCCAGTGGAAATCGCTTGGGTGTGAACACTCAAGACGCGCCGAAAAACGTCACGAAAAACGCTGGCGATAAGCGCGTGCGATATTCGTCCCGGTGTGTACAGGCCTTTAGTGTGTGTTCCTAATAATCCTTTAGGTGAGTGTATTTTCTATTCAAATCTGCAAAATTTCATTAAAAAACTTTAGTACTTGAGTCTTCGCACTCATTCACTGTTAAAGTCCCCATGAAATCAAAATTGAATTTTTTTTGGCTTAGCCTTACTATATACACCAATCAGGCATAACATTATATGTTACACACAAGTGAGTAACACTGATGATCTCCTGTTAGTGGGTGGGATATATTAGGCAGCAAGTGAACATTTTGTCCTCAGAGTTGATGTTGCAAAAAATGCTTTTCTTACTTAGTTTTTTTGTCTTGTTTTTAGTCCAAATATCTAAAAAATCTTACACTAAGAAGCATTTACTAGACAAGCAAAAGTTTTTGTCTTATTTTGGGGGAAAATAACTCAAAATTAAGGGAGTTTTTGCTTAAAATAAGCAAAATAATCTGCCAATGGGGTAAGCAAAATAATCTTAATTCAAACAGAAAACAAGATTATTTTGCTTCAGGAATTGTTTGAGGAGCACAGCAACGATTTTGAGGTGTTGACTCTGCCTCAATCCAGTCGAGCATCTGTGGGATGAGCTGAACAAACAAGCAACTTACAGGACTTAAATGATCTGCTGCTAACATCTTGGTGCCAGATACCACAGCACACCTTCAGGGGGTCTAGTGGAGTCCATGCCTCGACGGGTCAGGGGGACCAACACAATAGTAGGATAATGTTATGCCTGATCGGTGTATATTATATAAACACACATTTTTTATTAGACGTGAATATTCGATTTGACAGCCCTATTATTATATTTTTATGATTAGAACTTTATGATTGTTACTATTTCATATTTTATTCAGTAATACTAAACAATCTTAATGCTATAATTATGCTAAATTGAAACATAAATCACAAAATGATTGGCCAAATTGTGCAACGCTAACACTGTAAACACAGATTTTCTGTGCTAATCGACAGACACAAATGCTGCCATGGGTTATTTACCCAGAATCCTTTAGTGCACTTTTAAGTCTCTTTTCGCATTTCCTCCCTGACCCACTAATCACGGCACATTTGCACCGAGGCATAGACGGGGAGCGTAATTTGTCTGGGCTCCATCGCCACTGAACTGTGTGTTTGAGGACGTCTGATGGCCTGTGTTTTGGTACATGAGCGAGCGCAGTTTTCCAGCGCAGAGTGTTTGTGGATGTTTCTTGCTTGGCTGGAGCTTGTGAGTAAAATTACCCAGCAGGCACGGCGAGAGAGAGAGAGAGAGAGAGAGAGAGAGAGAGAGAGAGAGAGAGAGAGAGAGAGAGAGAGAGAGAGAGAGAGAGAGAGAGAGAGAGAGAGAGAGAGAGAGAGAGAGAGAGACCGTGGGTGGCTGTCTCGCTGCCGTAAATATTACATAACGAAGATAAGTCTAGTTGGCAGGCTATAAATACAATTGTACACTGTGTACCGACATTGTGGAACAGCACAGACTGCGACAGCGGGACAGATTAGTTTGCAGTCAATTGGCCCGTTCCGGCCGCGAAAGGAAAAAAACAAAACAAAACAAATGCAATCCTCTCCCAGGCAAATGTCTGTTGGCAGATGAGTTTCCCCCCCTCTCGCTGGGTGTCTGGCCCGGCCTAAAAAAGGATGCGATGCGCAGTGATGCTGAGGAGGTCAGACATGTTTATCCAGAAAGAGCCCTGGGTCAGTCTGGCATGAGGAAGTCGAGTTATGCGCACGACGCCGAGATCTCGGCAGAACTGCGCCGGCGAAACAGCTCTGATTCCAGCACCTGTCACTCCTCATCCCAGAGCCGAGGGTTTGGAAACAAATGTCACCGCGGCTCAGGATTGAGATGATTTGATTATTCTGAACTAATGGTCGCCATGCCAAGTCAAAACTGACCCATGATCGTCCTGCGTGTTATTCTAGAGCAAAATGATAGTCAAGATTCTCCATTTTTGTCACCAAACCCATCCAATCAGTGGATGGAATCCAGCCCGTCCCACACATGCATGCATTTATCCAAAGCGACTTGCTTTCAAGATATAGGCAAAGCAAAATTATTTGATGAAAACAATTGTTATTTGAGCTGTAAAGTTGATGAATATGTGTATATTTATATTTGTTTCAGCACATTTTCATGCATGTGTTTTTGCTTTAAAGGGGGGCCTATGCAAAAATCTTTTTTACATGGTGTTTGAACAGAAATGTGTGTTGGCAGTGTGTGTACACAACCAGCCTATAATGGTAAAAATCCACCCACTCCTCTTCTTTAAATGACTGCTGACAGACTCTGCCCTATTATCATAGACTCCGCCCACGACGGCTGACAGACTCTGACCTATTAGCATAGACCCCGCCCACGACTGCTGACAGACTCTGCACTGTTATCATAGACCCCGCCCACGATGGCTGACAGACTCTGCACTGTTATCATAGACCCCGCCCACGATGGCTGACAGACTCTGCACTGTTATCATAGACCCCGCCCACGATGGCTGACAGACTCTGCCCTATTATCATAGACCCCGCCCACGACGGCTGACAGACTCTGCCCTATTATCATAGACCCCGCCCACGACGGCTGACAGACTCTGCCCTATTAGCATAGACCCCGCCCACGACGGCTGACAGACTCTGCCCTATTATCATAGACCCCGCCCACGACGGCTGACAGACTCTGCCCTATTAGCATAGACCCTGCCCACGACGGCTGACAGACTCTGCCCTATTAGCATAGACCCCGCCCACGACAGCTGACAGACTCCACACTATTATCATAGACCCCGCCCATGACGGCTGACAGACTCTGCCCTATTAGCATAGACCCCGCCCACGACGGCTGACAGACTCCACACTATTATCATAGACCCCGCCCACGACGGCTGACAGACTCTGCCCTATTAGCATAGACCCCGCCCACGACTGCTGACAGACTCTGCACTATTAGCATAGACCCCGCCCACGACTGCTGACAGACTCTGCACTATTAGCATAGACCCCACCCACGACTGCTGACAGACTCTGCACTATTAGCATAGACCCCACCCACGACTGCTGACAGACTCTGCACTATTAGCATAGACCCCGCCCACGACTGCTGACAGACTCTGCACTATTAGCATAGACCCCGCCCACGACGGCTGACAGACTCTGCCCTATTATCATAGACCCCGCCCACGACGGCTGACAGACTCTGCCCTATTATCATAGACCCCACCCACGACGGCTGACAGACTCTGCCCTATTAGCATAGACCCCGCCCACGACGGCTGACAGACTCCACACTATTATCATAGACCCTGCCCACGACGGCTGACAGACTCCACACTATTATCATAGACCCTGCCCATGACGGCTGACAGACTCCACACTATTATCATAGACCCTGCCCACGACGGCTGACAGACTCCACACTATTATCATAGACCCTGCCCACGACGGCTGACAGACTCCACACTATTATCATAGACCCTGCCCATGACGGCTGACAGACTCCACACTATTATCATAGACTCCGCCCACGACGGCTGACAGACTCTGCCCTATTAGCATAGACCCCGCCCACGACGGCTGACAGACTCCACACTATTATCATAGACCCTGCCCACGACGGCTGACAGACTCCACACTATTATCATAGACTCCGCCCACGACGGCTGACAGACTCTGACCTATTATCATAGACCCCGCCCACGACTGCTGACAGACTCCACACTATTATCATAGACCCCGCCCACGACTGCTGACAGACTCCACCCTGTTATCATAGACCCCGCCCACGACTGCTGACAGACTCCACCCTGTTATCATAGACCCCACCCACGACTGCTGACAGACTCCACCCTGTTATCATAGACCCCGCCCACGACTGCTGACAGACTCCACCCTGTTATCATAGACTCCGCCCAAGACTGCTGACTGACTCCAGCAGCATTAAAGTAAGAAATGTATTTTTATTAAATCTACTAAAGTGATTCAGTGGAGAGCGGTGACTGATTTTCTGTTGTTCTTCTGTTGTTTGACTCATATTAACAGCAGATATAGCAGTAGGTACTGTGTATTACACTGCTGTCACTTTAATACACAGATCTAACACACACCTGTGCCATTTCTTTATGTTCACAGACATAACCGACTGTGTTTATGTGAACTGTGTGTTTTTGACATAACCATGTGTGTATTTCTCAGTTTAAGCGCAATAAGACATGAAAGAGAACTTAGTTTAATATTCACGGGACGTCTGACGTCCAGCTTTCTGTGCGCGTGCTTCGGGTGTGTGTGTGCGCTCAGAAATCCATATATCAGAAGTTTAGACGGATATGGCTTTAAAACACCTGCAGATCATAAACTCTCATGATGACGAAGAACTGCAATGTCACGTGAGCACGATAGAGATGATCATCAAAACCAAGCAGATGTTTTCGTGTTTGGCAGAGTATCTGCGGCATGAGCTGTACAGGCTCCGCCCTCTTCTGGATAGGGGGGCGGAGCAGCAGCTCATTTGCATTTAAAGGTACAGCATGTTTTTCCTTCCACTCAAAAATGGGCATTTACAACAAGTTATAATAAATTATCTGATGTTTATTTTGAGCTGAAACTTCAGACACATTCTGAGGACTTGTACAAATGGGCATAATACATCCCCTTTAATTCAGATTGAGATTTGCTCATTATGGTCTAATGGGAGTATAATGAGTTGCAATTGGTGTTTTTTTTTGTTTACTTTTTGTCTTATTTTAAGAATTGCAAATAATTGACAGATAGTCCCGTCCAAACCTGGCGTTACTGGTTGAGTTTTCGATGCTTAATTGGTTTTATGAATGTCTTACAGTCTCTACAAATGAAACTAAGAGAAAGTATTTTAGCCTCTAATAAATCACATTTGATCATTTTTAAATCTTGTATTCAAAGCTGATCTCTTTAGGTGTTCTGTGTTTTTCATCAAGGTTTGGAGTTTGCACAGGCTCATGAGGACAAAAGCTGCTCTTCTGTAAACTTTTGAATAACACAAACATAATATGAGAGATTTGATTTGATTTTTGCTGGTAATCCTCTCTGCAGGACTCGCCAGTGCCATCAACATCTCTGTAATCTCACTCGGGGCACACACACACA
>NC_137112.1:3677269-3694769 GCF_949357685.1 Gobio gobio | reverse complement strand
GATATAAACAAACAAGTAAACAACAATTGATGGCAAATGCATTCAAATTTTATTTGAATAAAGTGCAACCAACAGTTTAGGTTGAATTAACAGGAAGTTAACCTTTTCTGCTCTCATTTTCAATATTCAATACATTTTCAATAAAAGCACAGTAAGTGCAACCAACATTTCAACAGTAGGTTAACCTGTTACTTCTGCTTTTGTTATCCAACATAATAATATTACAATATTAATATCAAAAATAAAGTGCAACTAACTTCTCTTCAGGTTTAATTAATAGTAGGTGTACCTGTTACTTTTGCTGTTGTTTTTCAACATTAAAATAATACAAATACAATATTAATATCAAAAATAAAGTGCAACCAACATTTCTTCAGTTTGAATAAACTGGCTGAACCTGCTACTACTCTCAGTTTAATAAACAAACAATATTTAACAAAAGATAAAATGTAACCAACTACTTTTCAATGACTCTACAGATTTCTTTTTCAAAAATATCAACATGATCTGACCGCAGAACACTTCTCTGTGCGTTCACTATGTTGCCAGCAGTACTAAAAACTCGCTCTGCTGGCACACTGGTCCCAGGAATGCACAGGTAACATTTAGCAAGGGTTGAAAGTACAGGTAACACGTTACTAACTTAGCTCTTTCTCCTGGTGACTTGATAATTTCTCGCTGGTTGGCTTCTCCTCTGTCATCCGCCATGCTATGTTTTGTTTTGTTAGCGCTGCTGCTGGTGCGTGCGTTGCGATGATGTCACAGATAGGCAGACTGAATCGAGTAACGTTTAACGCCTTTATCATTAAAAGTGCTAAGAAAAAACATCCATTTAAAGTCTGACGTGCTTAAATCCAATGCGTTATTTCCTATGATCGATACAATCGATTGATTACCTTTTAAAACGATGTTAGATCGATATATGTCGTCCGGAAGGCCAACTTGCCGAGCACAGATCGATGTAGTTAGATCGTAGGAAAATAAATCGATACATCGATGTAGTAGATGAATCGTTACACCCCTAATAAATACCTTTTATACTACAGTTAAATCGGATCAAAAGCATTAGTATTCTGAACAGCAGCTATGCTAATTATTTCCCATTTGCTTTTCTGTTGTTATCTCGGGACACTAGTAACTAGTTGGTCAGCTCCAGTTTGTATCAGCCTCTCATGGAGACTTCAGATGCCCCGACACCTGTGATGAGACGACTCGACACCTGTGATGACGCCTGTGATGAGACGACTCGACGCCTGTGATGAGACGACTCGACACCTGTGATGAGACGACTCGACGCCTGTGATGAGACGACTCGACGCCTGTGATGAGACGACTCGACACCTGTGATGACGCCTGTGATGAGACGACTCGACGCCTGTGATGAGACGACTCGACGCCTGTGATGAGACGACTCGACGCCTGTGATGAGACGACTCGACGCCTGTGATGAGACGACTCGACGCCTGTGATGAGACGACTCGACGCCTGTGATGAGACGACTCGACGCCTGTGATGACGCCTGTGATGAGACGACTCGACGCCTGTGATGAGACGACTCGACACCTGTGATGAGACGACTCGACACCTGTGATGAGACGACTCGACACCTGTGATGACGCCTGTGATGAGACGACTCGACGCCTGTGATGAGACGACTCGACACCTGTGATGAGACGACTCGACGCCTGTGATGAGACGACTCGACATCTGTGATGAGACGACTCGACACCTGTGATGACGCCTGTGATGAGACGACTCGACGCCTGTGATGAGACGACTCGACACCTGTGATGAGACGACTCGACACCTGTGATGAGACGACTCGACACCTGTGATGACGCCTGTGATGAGACGACTCGACGCCTGTGATGAGACGACTCGACACCTGTGATGAGACGACTCGACGCCTGTGATGAGACGACTCGACATCTGTGATGAGACGACTCGACACCTGTGATGAGACGACTCGACGCCTGTGATGAGACGACTCGACACCTGTGATGACGCCTGTGATGAGACGACTCGACGCCTGTGATGAGACGACTCGACACCTGTGATGAGACGACTCGACGCCTGTGATGAGACGACTCGACGCCTGTGATGAGACGACTCGACGCCTGTGATGAGACGACTCGACACCTGTGATGAGACGACTCGACACCTGTGATGAGACGACTCGACGCCTGTGATGAGACGACTCGACACCTGTGATGAGACGACTCGACACCTGTGATGAGACGACTCGACGCCTGTGATGAGACGACTCGACGCCTGTGATGAGACGACTCGACGCCTGTGATGAGACGACTCGACGCCTGTGATGAAGCCTGTGATGAGACGACTCGACGCCTGTGATGAGACGACTCGACACCTGTGATGAGACGACTCGATATGGGGTGTGATTCGTGCCAAAACCTAACATCCGAACGACCGACCGACCGATCGAACGTCTATCCGAACGTCTATCCGAACGTCTTGTACTTTGAACGTCTTACTGAACGGGTGGACCCACGTGACGACATGACGTGACGTCAACGTCTTGAAATTATATATTTTTTTACCATGTAACTATCCAAGCTGATGTGTAAAGACTCTAAATGGACACTACAAGCACTAAATACAGATATTTTTACATAAAAGAATACTCAACCATTTCCTGCATCCTGCTGTACTTCCCTGAATAAGCCTTTAAAGATGTTGTAGCTATTCTAAGTGTTTCTGAGTGATGAACTGAAAAACCTATCATGACTTTCTCTGTATTCCATGACAGAAGGAGCTAATATTTCGAACACCACTCACCTATTTTAACTGTACATACAGTAGTAGGCTACTGTTCATTAATGTCTTTGTATTTTCCCATATTATTTTATTTATATGTAGGCTATATCAATTTTTATGTAATCATTTGCTCTTTAAAAAAATATATTTGTATGTGGTCTGTTATTGTTTTAGAAGTAAGAGTTAAAAGTTAGAAGATAAAGAGTTTTAATTTCAAGGTCATGGGACCATGTCCATTGACTTTTCATGGTAGTAACACATTGAGATTATTCAATAAACACTTTGTTATTTTCATACAATAAACATATTGTCATATTGTTATTTGTTATTTATTTTGTTATTTTTTGTTATTTTTATCATGATTTTGTCTCCTTCCTTCTGATATTCCCTCTGCTGACTCGTGGGCTGGTAAAACAGTGAGTTAACGTAAGCTGTTGATGTTTTTGGATATTAAAAGGAACTCTGATATATGAATATATTCTGCAGAGAGAGAGAGAGGTCATGTCAACTCAACACTGGATCTACCATGCATTTTCACTGTCTCTCATGTTCTCATCTTGTATACAATCCCAAATACTTGGTAATGTACATACAGACTTTATCCCAGTTTGTAAGATTGTACATTTTAATATTAGAATCAGTGCTAATAATAGTATAGGCTAGATGCCAGATATATTATAAATTGTTTTAAGAAAAAAAAAAAAACATTGTTTCTGGATAATATGGATTTTTTTTTCACGGTTCTCCCACGATTCTGAAAACAAAATATTAATACAACTAAACAAAATAACATTGATACTACTTGAGGTTGTAGGCTACTATAAATTAGTCTATTATTTAAATGAATGAATTTATAGGCTATAGGCTATAGAAAAAATATATTTTATGAATGAAGACTAGTTCATCCTGAGTTTTTGAACGGATCTCTTGAATGAATGATACAATGAACTACATCACCTAGTGGAATAGTATTGTAACATAATCTTTATTTAAAGCATTACTTTCAAATGTCATTTACTCATTTCTGGACCATAAACTTTTATTCCAATACTTTCATTATTATTTGATGTTTGCAAAACATAAATTATTATCTTTTAATGAATAATAGTTCAAACAAGCCTTAAAATACATATTGTTGTCATATTTTTACCAGACCTCAAAATTAACCCATAAGTAAACCAGCCACAGCTTCTTTTTAAGGTGAAGAAATTGGTCTTGCATGTTCCTAACTTGTAAGTTGCATTAATAGGCTATATATTAAAAAACATGCATATAAAAATAGGCTAAATAACAAACTAATAAAAAGTGGATCAAATCTAAGCTTTTATTTCAAGAACAATAGGCGGAGTTTCACTTTTTGTGTTTGGGGGGGGCACATTGGGTATGATTTATATCAATCATACCCCCCCCACACACACACACACACACACACACACACACACACACACACACACACACACACAATAAAATAAGAAATGGACTTTAACTGTTAGCACCAGTTTCACGTGCCTCAATCCATGCAGAGTTTTTCAGAAAGTCAGCCGCCATTAATCTATTTCAGAGTGCCAGTATGAGATTAAGGCAATGTTTCTGCTCAAAACTCACTCTGTGACCTTATGCAGATATTATATATAATAACGGACGGATAAATATAATGAGACCACTGATCATTTATATAGGCTAGATCAGTGAATGAGACAGAACGCTGAAATTTGCTGACATCGTAAGGTAGCCTAAATTATTATCACGCAATATTGACTAATGGATTGGCAGAGGATCGTCTTTCTGCGAGTCATTAAGAAATTATGGTTCTATTATATCTAAAGAAATATGGGGTAAACGTGTGAACAAATAGCCTATTTCTCCAAATGTGGACTAAAAGTTTGTAGCCTTGTGTACTGAAGCACTGTGATCAAAAATAAATGTGAGCAAACGCGATTGAAAATGTACAGGTTTGTGTCTCGTTATTGTAGGCCTATTCAAAATATTAATAACTACAGATTGATTTTACATTCCTATCAGAAATTAAGAATTATTAATGTCATTGTAAATAGTGGTTAAATATCGAAGCTAATCTATTTAATACTTCAAAGCTGAAAGTTTATTGTAACTTTATTCATTGTAATATTTATTTGTTTTATAGCTGCCAAAAAATATCCACTGTGATTTATTTTTAAAGGGAAAAAAAACTTTTAAAAAGCATCCCCCTTCTGTTTTTAATAATAATAATAATAATAATAAATCAATTTAATAATTAAAGGATTTAAGGGAATAAATAAATAAATATGAATGGTAAAGTTCAAGGTCTGATTGTAGTTTTTGAAGTAGGCCTAATCGATTTAAACTATTTGCAAATATTTTATTTTAAAAGAGTTGACTCTTTCGTATTCGTATTTCTAGTAGGCCTGTAGAAAATGCAAAAGTTTTTTGCCTCGTCGTCACATTCATTTATGAATAGCCTACATGAATCATGATCGCATTTTTTTCAATTCAAAACGGCAAAATTTCACAAAAAGTTGAGTAGTTTGCATTATTGTCGGTAGCTGAAAATTTCTACCATAAAACAGTTTTCTGAGACTTGCATCTACTTAAAATTAATCAGCCAAAAAATTTAACTTTTAACATTTTTTGTCATCTTTAAAACAATCAGCTTTACTCATTCTGCACTAAAAGGATAAGACATATAAAATGAGAAAATATTAATGATATATAGCCTATATATAGCCTACACACACACACATTACAATTTAAAAAAAAAAAAAAAAATTTTTTATATATATATATATATATATATATATATATATATATATATATATATATATATATATATATATATATATATATATATATATATATATATATATATATAGCCTATTTTTTTTTTTTAACTGTTCATAGCTCAGACGAAATCATTGGCTCCGCCTATCAAGAACTAAAGAGAAATATCAATACTGACTGCAGTTTACGCTGCATTTGAATATGGTACAGCGTATTTATTTTAAATAAGACACATTCCGAAATTCTATCTATTCTTGAACCTTTCGTTTTAATGGCCGATGGAGAAAAATTATGTGGGATGTCTCGTGCTTTTCCGAATTAGCCGTCAAAGCTTGCCCGTTTAGTTAATCAGCAATTGCTGTAATGAAATGGTGACTAGTTAGAGGATACAATCGAAGTATAAGAACGTTAAATTAAGGTGAGAAAAACAAACATGTTACATCGTGTCTTAACACGAAAACAACACGTTGGGAAGACGATCGGTTACCCGCACTCCCGACCGGTCGCCATAGGTACGCGTTAACAACACGTAAGCACATGTTGGAACGTGTTACATATGTTTTAATGAAACTGTTCACTAATTTAGTTTGGGCTCATTATTTTTATGTGGAAATCAACGAACCTTGATTAGTGTAGGGCAGGCTATGGCCAGTTTAACAGAATCAGCTGAATGCCTAAATGTAAAACTAGAACACTTAAAACAGGTGTTTTTAATAAACCTTCACTTTAGCATTTATGATGTTTATTTGTGAAAGATAAGCTATGATAATTTAGTAACGTTATTAAGATTCAGTCAGTATTGATATTTCTCTTTAGTTCTTGAAATAAAAGCTTAGATTTTTCAACTTTTTATTAGTTTGTTATTTAGCCTATTTTGTATGCATGTTTTTAATATATAGTATAGCCTATTAATGCAACTTACAATACTTTTTACAATGCAGATTGTTTCAAAGCAGCTTCACAGTGTTAAACAGGAAAATAATGCAGCAGAATTTGACTCGGCTGTACAGCTGCTCCTGAGAAAACGGTGATGTCATCAGCTCATTTCAATTATCATACAGTGACAATGTGGGCAGATCAGTTATTTAGTTGATGTATTTAATGTAGTTTAGTAATTATTAGATAGATATTACAATAGTATTCCACTAGTTGTCGACCAGTGACTGATAAAACATATTTGATGTAGCCTATCATTGTATCATTCATTCAAGAGATCTGTTCAAAAACTCAGGACTTACTAGTCTTCATTCATAAATTGAAATTAAATATTTTTATATATAATTAATTCATTTAAATTAATACATATTCTAATAGACTCATTAAGTAGAACCTCAAGTAAATTAGGCCTACATGTTATTTTGTTTAGTTGTCTATCATGGGAGAACCGTGAAAAAAAAAAAAAAACATGTATCTTAAAAGAATTTATAATATATCTGGCATCTAGCCTATACTATTATTAGCACTGTTTCTAATATTAAAATAGGGCTGAATTCAGGGCGATTGAGACACTTTTTCCAAGTCATCTCAATGACAAAAAAGTGTCCCAGTCTCCCTGAATTCACCCTATACAATCTTACAGACTAGGATTAAGTCTTTTTGTACAAATGTATCGACTGTTATTTACAGTACCAACTGTTTACATTTGTATTTTGCACCGTACTTCTAACTGTAATATGCAATCACTTCCACTGCACTTTTATACTTTTTTTTCGGATAGCTCTGTCCATAATTTATTGCACTACCCTAATCCACTGCCATATTCCTCATTTTAGCCTAACATATCATTGTATACCTCTATCTGTAAAATTCTGTTTATAGTAATAGCCACCTGTATATTATATTATATTCATAGTACATATCCACCAGTAAATTCTGTTTATAGTAATAACCATCTGTATATTATTCACTGTACATATTCACCTGTAAATTCTGTTTATAGTAATAAACATTTTTTCTATTTATAGATATATTTATATATATTCAGTACATATCCATTTCCTGCACTTATGCAAACGTTGTATATCCTGCACTTGCTGCTATTGCACTTCTGGTTAGACCTAAACTGCATTTCGTTGCCTTGTACTTGTACTTGTGTAATGACAATAAAGTTGAATCTAATCTAATTTGGGACGATTATAATGCATTCTAACCATATTGCTGCAAAACACTTTATGCCCCTAGCACGTATTCAATGATTATAAATACAAGATGAGAACATGAGAGACAGTGAAAATGCATGGTAGATCCAATGTTGAGTTGACATAACCTCTCTCTCTGCAGAAGATATTCATATATCAGAGTTAATTTTAATATCCAAAAACATCAACAGCTTATGTTAACTCACTGTTTTACCAGACCACGAGTCAGCAGAGGGAATATCAGAAGGAAGGAGACGAAATCATGATAAATATAACAAAATAAATAACAAATAACGATATGACAATATGTTTATTGAATGAAAATAACAAAGTGTTTATTGAATAATCTCAATGTGTTACTACCATGAAAAGTCAATGGACATGGTCCCATGACCTTGAAATTAAAACTCTTTATCTTCTAACTTTTAACTCTTACTTCTAAAACAATAACAGACCACATACAAATATATTTTTTTAAAGAGCAAACGATTACATAAAAATTGATATAGCCTACATATAAATAAAATAATATGGGAAAATACAAAGACATTAATGAACAGTAGCCTACTACTGTATGTACAGTTAAAATAGGTGAGTGGTGTTCGAAATATTAGCTCCTTCTGTCATGGAATACAGAGAAAGTCATGATAGGTTTTTCAGTTCATCACTCAGAAACACTTAGAATAGCTACAACATCTTTAAAGGCTTATTCAGGGAAGTACAGCAGGATGCAGGAAATGGTTGAGTATTCTTTTATGTAAAAATATCTGTATTTAGTGCTTGTAGTGTCCATTTAGAGTCTTTACACATCAGCTTGGATAGTTACATGGTAAAAAAATATATAATTTCAAGACGTTGACGTCACGTCATGTCGTCACGTGGGTCCACCCGTTCAGTAAGACGTTCAAAGTACAAGACGTTCGGATAGACGTTCGGATAGACGTTCGATCGGTCGGTCGGTCGTTCGGATGTTAGGTTTTGGCACGGATCACACCCCATAGCCTGTGATGAGACGACTCGAGGCCTGTGATGAGACGACTCGACACCTGTGATGAGACGACTCGACACCTGTGATGAGACGACTCGACGCCTGTGATGAGACGACTCGACACCTGTGATGACGCCTGTGATGAGACGACTCGACACCTGTGATGAGACGACTCGACGCCTGTGATGAGACGACTCGACGCCTGTGATGAGACGACTCGACGCCTGTGATGAGACGACTCGACGCCTGTGAAGAGACGACTCGACGCCTGTGATGAGACGACTCGACGCCTGTGAAGAGACGACTCGACGCCTGAGATGAGACGACTCGACGCCTGTGAAGAGACGACTCGACGCCTGTGATGAGACGACTCGACGCCTGTGAAGAGACGACTCGACGCCTGTGTGAAGAGACGACTCGAAGCCTGTGATGAGACGACTCGACGCCTGTGATGAGACGACTCGACGCCTGTGATGAGACGACTCGACGCCTGTGAAGAGACGACTCGACGCCTGTGAAGAGACGACTCGACGCCTGTGAAGAGACGACTCGACGCCTGTGAAGAGACGACTCGACGCCTGTGATGAGACGACTCGACGCCTGTGATGAGACGACTCGACGCCTGTGATGAGACGACTCGACGCCTGTGATGAGACGACTCGACGCCTGTGATGAGACGACTCGACGCCTGTGATGAGACGACTCGACGCCTGTGATGAGACGACTCGACGCCTGTGATGAGACGACTCGACGCCTGTGATGAGACGACTCGACGCCTGTGAAGAGACGACTCGAAGCCTGTGATGAGACGACTCGACGCCTGTGATGAGACGACTCGACGCCTGTGATGAGACGACTCGACGCCTGTGATGAGACGACTCGACGCCTGTGATGAGACGACTCGACCCCTGTGATGAGACGACTCGACGCCTGTGATGAGACGACTCGACGCCTGTGATGAGACGACTCGACACCTGTGATGAGACGACTCGACGCCTGTGATGAGACGACTCGACGCCTGTGATGAGACGACTCGACGCCTGTGATGAGACGACTCAACTCCTGTGATGAGACGACTCGACTCCTGTGATGAGACGACTCGACACCTGTGATGAGACGACTCAACTCCTGTGATGAGACGACTCGACTCCTGTGATGAGACGACTCGACACCTGTGATGAGACGACTCGACGCCTGTGATGAGACGACTCGACGCCTGTGATGAGACGATTAACTTATTCTAACATTTTTCTTTAACATTCTCTTTCTAACATTATTCAATGTACATTTATGAAATGCACTTTCTGTAAAGCTGCTTTGAAACAATGTGTATTGTGAAAAGTGCTATACAAATAAATTTGAATTGAATTGAATTGAATTGTACTGTATGTGCGTGAGTGTGTGTGTGTCAGTGGGCATGTTTTTGTGAAATATCAGGACACAAATGTGTATAATGACATGGTTATTACAAAAAGAGGGTGAAATATGAGGACGTTCCCCATGTCCTCACTTTTCAAAATGCTTATAAATCACACAGAACAAGTTTTTTTCACAGAAAGTGAACTGCACAGTCTCCTGTGAGGGCTAGGTTTAGGGGCAGGGGCTGTGTGTGTGTGTGTGTGTGTGTGTGTGTGTGTGTGTGTGTGTGTGTGTGTGTGTGTGTGTGTGTGTGTGTGTGTGTGTGTGTGTGTGTGTGTGTGTGTGTGTGTGTGTGTGTGTGTGTGTGTGTGTGTGTGTGTGTGTGTGTGTGTGTGTGTGTGTGTGTGTGTGTGTGTGTGTGTGTGTGTGTGTGTGTGTGATGGGTAGGTTTAGGGGCAGTGTAAGGGGATAGAAAATACGGTTTGTACGGTATAAAAACCATTACGCCTATGGAATGTTCTCACATTTCACAAAAACAAACGTGTGTGTGTGAGTGTGTGTCAGTGAGTGTGTGTGTGTGTGTGTGTGTGTGCGTGTGAGGGTGTGTGCGTGTGTGTGTGTATGTACACGTGTGTGTGAGTGTGATGTTTATGTAAGGTACTGTAACTCTAATTGGCTTATACTGTACAAAATATTACAAGTTGAAATGTAAATTCAACTCTACAGTATGCACAAAATCATATTGTACCACAGGAAATAATTTATACTCTTTTGAATAATTTTGTCTCGTAATTTGTAAAAAAAAATATTGAAATATGTAATAATTAGTGTTTAAAATGCATATTTTTGTTACAGCACCAAACCGAAGGAATTATTTGGTGTGTATCTGAGCTGTAAAATGACGCTAAGTGATCTGTGTTTCGGCTGTACTTTACAAACAAACTGATTATGGTATCATAGCAAGTGCATTATCGAACACGTGTTTAGTGTTTGAGAATGAGATCGGCCCTATTTAATTTTGTAATCATTTATAAAAAATATAATTCTCCGCCTCTGAAATCACTTTGCATTTCGGATGACGTCACAAATCCCTCTTTCCTGGCTCCGCTCTGATATCCCACGGCTTCTCCGAGATCCAATTAATAACTCAAGTCCTGCATTTGTTTTACTGTCAAATATCCTGTTGCAAGTTATTAAAGTAAAACATGTTAATGTTGGCATAACATGAATCCAGTGCACTCATTGGCTTACGAGGGTTTTTCCCACATGATGGACGCATTGATGCTGGACTTTAAACGGCTCTGAATCCTCATTTCCTGATCCATTTGCTAAATTAACCCACGTCCCCCTCCTAAAATACCACATTAACACCCAAGTGCTTGCCCACACCTGACCTCAGGTCAGCAAACTGTGGCTCTTATTATTTTGTGAGGGATTGTGGTTTCTCGACTGGTTGGAATGGGGTTAATCATAATCCCCTTTGCGTCGCACCCACGGCTGTTTTCCCAACATTACAACATAATCCATCCGCCGGTCCTCACACACTCGCCGCCACATTCCTTAAATTCAGATTACGAGCTGCTAATTGAATGTGAACGCATCTTGACTCAGATCAGGAGCAGAGAGGATGAGTCCCGCTCTGATGAAGCCTCGACACCTCAGAGATCCTGCGCTGGAGAGCAGGATTAGTCCAGGCAGAGGAGGTGAAGGGATGTAGGTCAGGATGTTCCCAGCGCACACACACACACACACACACACACCGCCGGGTTTAACCCCTTCAGTGCCGCTGCACCGGTGGTCAGTTCATGTATCCTCCTCTCACCCTACAGACTGTGTGCTGAACACATTTCACCTGTATTTCTGATGATTTGGGAAACTATATTATTTACTTCGGTTTTCGGGCCAAGTGCATCCCTAATATATAAAATGTACATTTGCGATATGCATATCGCAACGGCACGCAATATCTGAATGATTTTAATAGGCTACTTCAACATTGTGAAAAGTGTACGTTTTAGGTTGATGCATATAGCAGAGAATAGACTGGGCACACGACTGATTCTTATGTGACTTGCTTGACATTAAAAAGAGTTATTAAACACAATAACTGTCTGACACACACACACCGAAACGTGCACACAAGCCGCCTCTCTGAAAGCGTGTGATCCCTTCAGTTCTGTTTCATGTCTTTTTACACACACAGTTATGTCAAAATGGCTGTCTTGATGAGTATTCATGTAAACACAGTCGGTTATGCTTTAAGTGAACAATATCAACAAAATGAACAAGGATAAATTAAAATAACAAAAATAATGGTCCACCTCTAGTTCAGGTGTCTTTGTTTACCTGGATGTTATTGATGTTAGGTTTTAGGTTAATATAACTATATATTGCCAAGTCAAGCAAAGAGTTTTTGATATTTAAATATTGGCATTACATTTTTTGTTTGTTTACATTGATGTTAAAATGATATTGTCAAATTTGAGACATTAATGTTTGCTAAAACACTGCACTTTCAGAGGTTGTAGCGATGCTTTCTTTTCCCAGAAAGAATGTGAAACACATAAATGGTATCATTCTCAGTTTTTAAATATTTTTTTTAATATAATTTTAATAGATTTTACACACTTAAAGCAATATCGTATCGCATATCGAATATCGCAATATTTAACAAGGATATCGCATATCGCATTTTTCTTCAATATCGCGCAGCCCTAATATATGTACACTCTAAAAATGCTGGGTTGAAAATGGACAAACCCAGCAATTGGGCTGTTTTAACCCAGCGTTTGGGTTAAATGTTTGCTTAAAACAACCCAATTGCTGGGTTTGTCCATTTTCAACCCAACTTGGGTTGTTTTTAACCCAGCATTTTTTAGAGTGTACAGTCAAACCACAATTTATTCAGACACCTTTAATGTTTTCTCACATTATCAAAGTTTATATGCTGTAGTTTAGAACAGTGTTTCCCCAACCGTGTAAAAGTCCTTTAAATATATACAGGTGCTGGTCATATAATTAGAATATCATCAAAAAGTTTGACTTATTTCACTAATTCCATTCAAAAAGTGAAACTTGTATATTATATTAATTCATTACACACAGACTGATACATTTCAAATGTTTATTTCTTTTAATTTTGATCATTATAACTGACAACTAAGGAAAATCCCAAATTCAGTATCTCAGAAAATTAGAATATTGTGAAATGGTTGAAATTGAAGACACCTGGTGCCACACTCTAATCAGTTGATTAACTCAAAACACCTGCAAATGCCTTTAAATGGTCTCTCAGTCTAGTTCTGTAGGCTACACAATCATGGGGAACACTGCTGACTTGACAGTTGTCCAAAAGACGACCATTGACACCTTGCACAAGGAGGGCAAGACACAAAAGGTCATTGCAAAAGAGGCTGGCTGTTCACAGAGCTCTGTGTCCAAGCACATTAATAGAGAGGCGAAGGGAAGGAAAATATGTGGTAGAAAAAAGTGTACAAGCAATAGGGATAACCGCACCCTGGAGAGGATTGTGAAACAAAACCCATTCAAAAAATGAGGGGGAGATTCACAAAGAGTGGACTGGAGCTGGAGTCAGTGCTTCAAGAACCACTACACACAGACGTATGCAAGACATGGGTTTCAGCTGTCGCATTCCTTGTGTCAAGCCACTCTTGAACAACAGACAGCGTCAGAAGCGTCTCGCCTGGGCTAAAGACAAAAAGGGCTGGACTGCTGCTGAGTGGTCCAAAGTTATGTTCTCTGATGAAAATAAATTTTGCATTTCCTTTGGAAATCAGGGTCCCAGAGTCTGGAGGAAGAGAGGAGAGGCACACAATCCACGTTGCTTGAGGTCCAGTGATGGTTTGGGGTGCCATGTCATCTACTGGTGTTGGTCCACTGTGTTTTCTGAGGTCCAAGGTCAACACAGCCGTATAGCGGGACGTTTTAGAGCTCTTCATGCTTCCTGCTGCTGACCAACTTTATGGAGATTTCATTTTCCAACAGGACTTTGCTCCTGCACACAGTGCCAAAGCAGCCAGTGCCTGGTTTAAGGACCATGGTATCCCTGTTCTTAATTGGCCAGCAAACTCGCCTGACCTTAACCCCATAGTAAATCTCTGGGGTATTGTGAAGAGGAAGATGCGATATGCCAGACCCAACAATGTAGAAGAGCTGAAGGCCACTATCAGAGCAACCTGGGCTCATAACACCTGAGCAGTGCCACAGACTGATCTCCTCATGCCACGCCGCATCGCTGCAGTAATTCAGGCAAGAGGAGCCACAACTAAATATTGAGTGCTGGACATGCTCATACTTTTCAGTTGGCCAAGATTTCTAAAAATCCTTTCTTTGTATTGGTCTTAAGTAATATTCTAATTTTCTAAGATACTGAATTTGGGATTTTCCTTAGCTGTCAGTTATAATCATCAAAATTAAAAGAAATAAACATTTGAAATATATCAGTCTGTGTGTAATGAATGAATATAATATACAAGTTTCACTTTTTGAATGGAATTAGTGCAAGAAATCAACTTTTTGATGATATTCTAATTATATGACCAGCACCTGTATATACATATTTTTTTTAAATTTTTTCAAATAATTCTCTCTTTGTAAACTTTGTTCATTGCATGCCGTATGTTCGAATATGACCATAATTTTCGCCGTCATCACCCGGCTGTAGAGCAAGAAGACGCGAATGAGAAGTCGCGTGCGCTGTGAGAAAATGTGTCTCTGTGCACACATCTGAAAGCGCGCACACGTCTCACAGCGCGCAAATATTGAGTTCTCTTTCAAGTCTTGCTCCTGAACGGACAAACTCACACAAAAAGTATGTCCACGTCCATCTTGATGAGTATTCTAGCAGACATAGTCTGAATGCTTTAAGTGAACTTTATACAGTCGAGAAAGACGACGCATATCCATGCATTAGGTCTTAAAGGGGCAGTAGCATTAGGTCTTAAAGGAGCAATAGCATAAGGTCTTAAAGGGGCAGAAGCATTAGTTCTTAAAGGGGCAGTAGCATTAGGTCTTAAAGGGGCAGTAGCATTAGGTCTTAAAGGAGCAATAGCATAAGGTCTTAAAGGGGCAGAAGCATTAGTTCTTAAAGGGGCAGTAGCATTAGGTCTTAAAGGGGCAGTAGCATTAGGTCTTAAAGGAGCAATAGCATAAGGTCTTAAAGGGGCAGAAGCATTAGTTCTTAAAGGGGCAGTAGCATTAGGTCTTAAAGGGGCAGTAGCATTAGGTCTTAAAGGGGCAGTAGCATTAGGTCTTAAAGGGGCAGTAGCATTAGGTCTTAAAGGGGCAGTAGCATTAGGTCTTAAAGGGGCAGTAGCCTTTACTGCAGTCTGTTTAATGTCAAACAACAAAAGACAAGGACATCACTCACTGCTCTTGATTGAATAGCTTTTGTAAGTTTAATAGGATTAATCTTTAATTTATACACTCAAATATGCAATGTTATTTTACATTTGATAAATTTCTGTACCTGAAAACTAATGTTAGACTTACCTGAAAAACCTGAAAAGCACAGTTTATTTTATTAGTATCTTTGCTCAGTAGTATTCATTTGTGCTGCTGCTTGTATTTAAATGATTTGTTCTTATTATTTTCTATATTTTTATTTGACAGTAGTCCTTTTTTCCCTGAACATAGCAAATACTGAACCCTACTGAAACCGTGACAGCTTTCTATCAGAACCAGCATTAACTTCTTGAGCAGTTTGAGCTCCAGTAGCTCGTCTGTTTGATCGGCCCACACGGGCATCAATGAGCCTCGGCCGCCCATGACCCTGTGGCCGGTTCTCCACTGGTCCTCCATGACCCTGTGGCCGGTTCTCCACTGGTCCTCCATGACCCTGTGGCCGGTTCTCCACTGGTCCTCCATGAGCCTGTGGCCGGTTCTCCACTGGTCCTTCATGACCCTGTGGCCGGTTCTCCACTGGTCCTCCATGACCCTGTGGCCGGTTCTCCACTGGTCCTCCATGACCCTGTGGCCGGTTCTCCACTGGTCCTTCATGACCCTGTGGCCGGTTCTCCACTGGTCCTTCATGACCCTGTGGCCGGTTTTCCACTGGTCCTTCATGACCCTGTGGCCGGTTCTCCACTGGTCCTCCATGACCCTGTGGCCGGTTCTCCACTGGTCCTCCATGACCCTGTGGCCGGTTCTCCACTGGTCCTTCATGAGCCTGTGGCCGGTTCTCCACTGGTCCTTCATGACCCTGTGGCCGGTTCTCCACTGGTCCTCCATGACCCTGTGGCCGGTTCTCCACTGGTCCTCCATGACCCTGTGGCCGGTTCTCCACTGGTCCTCCATGACCCTGTGGCCGGTTCTCCACTGGTCCTTCATGACCCTGTGGCCGGTTCTCCACTGGTCCTTCATGACCCTGTGGCCGGTTCTCCACTGGTCCTTCATGACCCTGTGGCCGGTTCTCCACTGGTCCTTCATGACCCTGTGGCCGGTTCTCCACTGGTCCTTCATGACCCTGTGGCCGGTTCTCCACTGGTCCTCCATGACCCTGTGGCCGGTTCTCCACTGGTCCTCCATGACCCTGTGGCCGGTTCTCCACTGGTCCTCCATGACCCTGTGGCCGGTTCTCCACTGGTCCTCCATGAGCCTGTGGCCGGTTCTCCACTGGTCCTTCATGACCCTGTGGCCGGTTCTCCACTGGTCCTCCATGACCCTGTGGCCGGTTCTCCACTGGTCCTCCATGACCCTGTGGCCGGTTCTCCACTGGTCCTTCATGACCCTGTGGCCGGTTCTCCACTGGTCCTTCATGACCCTGTGGCCGGTTTTCCACTGGTCCTTCATGACCCTGTGGCCGGTTCTCCACTGGTCCTCCATGACCCTGTGGCCGGTTCTCCACTGGTCCTCCATGACCCTGTGGCCGGTTCTCCACTGGTCCTTCATGAGCCTGTGGCCGGTTCTCCACTGGTCCTTCATGACCCTGTGGCCGGTTCTCCACTGGTCCTCCATGACCCTGTGGCCGGTTCTCCACTGGTCCTCCATGACCCTGTGGCCGGTTCTCCACTGGTCCTCCATGACCCTGTGGCCGGTTCTCCACTGGTCCTTCATGACCCTGTGGCCGGTTCTCCACTGGTCCTTCATGACCCTGTGGCCGGTTCTCCACTGGTCCTTCATGACCCTGTGGCCGGTTCTCCACTGGTCCTTCATGACCCTGTGGCCGGTTCTCCACTGGTCCTTCATGACCCTGTGGCCGGTTCTCCACTGGTCCTCCATGACCCTGTGGCCGGTTCTCCACTGGTCCTCCATGACCCTGTGGCCGGTTCTCCACTGGTCCTCCATGACCCTGTGGCCGGTTCTCCACTGGTCCTTCATGACCCTGTGGCCGGTTCTCCACTGGTCCTTCATGACCCTGTGGCCGGTTCTCCACTGGTCCTTCATGACCCTGTGGCCGGTTCTCCACTGGTCCTTCATGACCCTGTGGCCGGTTCTCCAC
>NC_137112.1:3654769-3669769 GCF_949357685.1 Gobio gobio | reverse complement strand
AACTGGAACAATGAAACAATGACCCCCCCTGCTCCCACTGGACAATAGGCTATGCCTACATTACCCAGAATCCCTCAGAATGGCATAAAATGAGGAACAGGAAGGCCGCACTTCCTCTTAAACCCCACCCCCGGAACCATGCTGCAGCCATGAACCAGGAGACAAAAGGTAAACTTAGAAAATGTCACCATAATGCTAATGTAGCAGTTCTAAATAAAGAAATAAAACAAAAACTCTTGGTGTCTTATCTCTAATCTAAATGTGCACTTTTAGACCAGAAAAAGATAACCACAAATCATATTTGTACAAACAATAAGAAACATAAACATGTATACAAGTAATATAAACCAAACAAACATGGGGCCTATACAAGTATAAGAGGTTACTTATGAGATCCTCACATCTTCCCCCTCCCCCAAACTCTCGCAAGGTAAGCGAGAGAGAAAATCAGCGGTCACGTTTTCCGACCCTGGCCGATGTCGTACTATAAAATGAAAAGGTTGCATAGCCAAACTCCAACGAGTTACACGAGCATTGGTATCTTTCATTTTGTCAATCCATTGAAGCGCTCTATGATCAGTTTCAACTACAAAATCTCGTCCCAACAGGTAGTATTTAAACGAATCAAGAGCCCATTTCAGGGCTAAACACTCTTTTTCAATGACAGAATACCTTGTCTCACGAGGATACAGTTTCCTACTCAAATAAGCAACAGGATGAAACTCACCTCCCTGCTCTTGTTTCAAGACTGCTCCCAATCCCACTTCAGAAGCATCTGTCTGAAGAACAAACATTTTCTCAAAATCAGGACTGTACAGGACAGGATTAGTCACTAGGGCATCCCTCAAATTCTGAAAAGCTAGTCTGGATGGTCCAGTCCACTGGATTTGATTTGGCCCTGCCTTCCGTGTCAAATCTGTTAGGGGAACCGCCCTAGTGGCAAAATGCGGTATAAACCTCCGATACCAACCAGCTAGTCCTAAAAAAGATCTAACCTGTTTTTTCGTACATGGAAGTGGGCAGGTCTGAATAGCCTGTATCTTCTGGACCTGGGGTTTAATAACACCATTACCTAATACATAGCCCAAATACTCAGTCTCACCCTTGGCTATAGAGCACTTGGCAGGATTGATTGTCAAACCAGCATCCTTAATTCGCTGAAACACTGTTGCAAGATGTTGAAGATGCATCTCCCAGCTATCACTGAATATCACAACATCATCAAGATAAGCTGCAGTAAATCCACCTAAATCCTGCAAAACAGTATTCATTAACCTCTGAAAGGTAGGAGGAGCCCCGTGTAGCCCGAAAGGGAGGACACGGAAATGCATCAGACTTGTAGGGGTACGGAAAGCAGTCAATTCTCGGGACTCAGGTGATAAAGGCACCTGCCAGTACCCCTTACATAAGTCTATTGTACTGATAAATTTGGCTTTTCCCAACTTCTCAATAAGCTCCTCAATACGGGGCATGGGAAAGGAATCAAATTTGGACACTGAGTTTAGGTAGCGAAAATCAATACAAAAACGCAGACTCCCGTCCTTTTTCGGGACCAACACCACGGGGTTACACCATTCACTTTGAGAGTGTTCAACAATGCCCATCTCCTGCATTAACCGAACCTCCTCAGTGAATGCTGACACCATCTTTTCGGGAATACGGTAACTCATTCTTTTCACTTGAGCATTCGGTTTCAACACAATTTGATGCTGAATAAGAGGAGTGCAACCAGGGGTACTTTTAAACAATTCCGGATCACATAACTCTTGAATTTGGTTTTTCCTCTCCCCTGATAAGTGCTCAAGATCAACTGAGGAGGTATTCTGACTCACCGTTAAATACTGCTCTTCTATCTCCTCGTCGTCTTCCACTAACCGAATCAAGTTTACACTTGCAGCCTCTTCCTGTGGAAACCATTCCTTCAAGAGATTAATATGCAATGTTCTATGAGAACGTGACCCACCCGGAGTGACAATTTCATAAGTTGTAGGTCCTACCTTCTTAGTAACCTTGAACGGACCCTGCCATTTACCCAACAACTTATTCTCCTCTGTTGGAAGCATGACTAAAACCTGCTGCCCTACCTCAAAGGACCGCTGCCTTGCCTTCCTATCATACCAACATTTCTGCCTACTCTGTGCTTCTCGTAAGTGTTCTGATGCTAACTTTGTCATTTTCTCCAGTTTCTCCCTCATTTGCAACACATAATCAATGACATTCACCTGATTCGATGTCTGTGAACTTTGCTCCCAGGACTCTTTCAACAAAGACAGAGGACCCCGCACATCATGTCCATACATCAATTGAAAGGGAGAAAAACCTGTAGAAGCCTGTGGAACTTCTCTATATGCAAAAAGTAAGTAAGGTAACCACTGGTCCCAATCAGACCCTGTGTCACTTACAAATTTTCGGAGCATTTGTACAAGGGTTTGATTGAATCTTTCTACAAGACCATCGGTTTCGGGATGGTACGGTGTGGTCTTCAAACCTCTTATACTCAACAACTGATAGACCTGTTGCAGTAACTTTGAAGTGAAATTGGTTCCTCTGTCGGTCAGGATCTCTTGGGGGAAACCTACTCTAGAGAAGAATTGAACCAAACAAAAGGCTACAGATTTTGCTTTGATATTCTTTAAAGGGAAAACCTCAGGATATCGACTTGCATAGTCACAAATTACTAGCATGTATTTGTTACCTGCTTTACTCCTCTCTAACGGGCCAACAATATCCATGCCTAGCCGTTGAAAAGGGACCTCTATTATGGGCAAAGGTATCAAGGGAGCTTTTGGAGGAACCCGAGGGGCAGTAAATTGGCATTCTGGACATGTCTTACAAAACACAGCTATATCCTTAGTCATCCCTGGCCAGAAGAAGTGTTTACTGATTCGGTGATACATTTTACGACGGCCCAAATGACCAGCCCAGGGGATAGCATGCCCCATTTTCAACACCATATTGCGTACACTCATGGGAAGAACCATTTGTAGTCTGTTTTGGGTCTTACAATACAGAAGGTCATTCTTTAGACAAAACGTGGAACCCTTAAAGGCCATCTCTCTGCCTTGGTTTGCTATTACTCTAGAATACATGGGACCAATTTCAACATCTGTTTTTTGTAGTTCAGACATATTAGCAGGGATCTGCCACTCCAAATTGAATTTTTGTGAACCTTCCCCCTCTGTGACTTGCACCACGGTTCCTTTGAACTTGTCTACTCTTTTTTCTACTTTAGACTTTACCGGTTTCACTGGATGGGTTGGAATATCAGAGTCATAAAAAGGAAGGCATGTCAAGGAGTTTGTCTCATTCACCTCCTGGCTCTGTTTAGACTTTGCACGAGTTAACACCATATTACAGGAATTATTTGGCTGCAGTAAGTCCATTAACACAGGAAAATCATGACCAATGATCACAGGATATGGCAGTTTTGGTGCTAGACCCACTTTCATTAGGTAGGATTGCTCATTAACCCCTAAATATACCTCAGTGGTCGGATACGACCGCTCTTCACCATGAATGCATTTAACCATAACAGGGGAATCACTCTCCATAAAACATCCAGATACAAGATCGGTTTCTACCAAAGTTTGGGTGCATCCTGTGTCTACCAAAGCAATCACCTTTTTACCATTCAGTTCTACAGGAATTGTGACATCCCTGGGTATTGGAGTAATGCGAGATTCGGGTATCATTATCCGTGGAACATAACAGACATTGGTAAGCTTTTTATTCAGGTTTGGACACATTGGTTTCTTATGGCCTAACTGGCCACAACTAAAACACCTAATAGTCCCCACTGTAGTTAAGCTAGACATTTCTGTTTGTTTCACCAATCTTTCCCCCACACTCTTACCCTCTTCTAGCAGTGAGGTTGTCTTGCGATAGGAAAGCTTGTCTCTTGCCGTCTTCCAGTGAGCAAAGCTCCAAGGCTCAGTCCTTCGCCTGGCTGCCACAAAGACATCCGCCAGCCTGGCGGCCTCCTCAGCAGAAGATGGATCATGCTCCTTTATCCAGGTTTGTAGTTCAGGACACAACATTCTCAAAAACTGTTCCAAGATGATAGTCTCTGCAAACTGCTGTATGGTCTTCTCTGCAGGTTTCACCCACTTGTAGAGCAAGTCCTTCAACCGGACATACAATTCCTTGGGAGATTCCTCCATCAGCACCTCCGTGGAACGAAACCTCTGTCGATAGGTCTCAGCATTGATAGAATATTTCCTCAGTATTGCCTCTCTCACCTCCACATAGTCACTCGCTTCAGCCACATCCATAGCCACATAGGCCGCCCGGGCCTTGCCAGTGAGTAGAGGAACTAGTCGAATGGCCCAATCCTCTGGAGGCCATTTGCACACGGTAGCAATTCGCTCAAAGGTAGTCAGATAATGCTCGATGTCATCCATCTCACTGAGCTGCTGCATCTTTGGCTCTTTCAATGGACCCCCAGCAATTGGCCGTCGAACTCCATCAGAATTTCTAGACGAAGTGTCTGGACCCTCACTCTCCCCAGGTGGCGGATTTCCCAGTGAGGTATGCTGGCTCACTTCTCCCTGCAGTAAACGAAACTGATGTTGCATGGTCCTCCATCTTGTCTCTTGTCGTGCATTCTCTTGTTCTTGACGATTGGTTTGCTCTTTTTGATCTACCAGAAATTTCTGGAACATATCCTTGAGCTCAGCCATGTCCTTCGAAGAACTCTCAGAGGACATCTGCTCCACAACACCTCCACTAGCCCCATCATCCTCCCCATCTTCTCCGGGGTTTACTCGAGCTAGTGTCTCAGCACGTGCCCGTTTTGGTGCCATCACACCTGTCAATTTGACACAGCAATGCTCCTCTTCTGGATTATCCCACCGCTGCCACCATATTGTGAGGACATGACCAGAGAAAAAGGCAGGAGACACTGCTTGTCGTCAGCTTAAAGCTTTTATTTACAGACTTGCCATCACCACATCGTGATGCCGGAACCTTACAGGTGACCTTCCTCACGGAAGTCCCTCACCAGCCCTCTCAGAACAGACAAACTGAATCCTCTTATGCTGCAGGGTTCAACCATTTCACAATAAAGGAATAGACAGTGTATATACACATACACACATAAATACATAAATAAACCTTAACATGTGGAAATAAAACATCAAAATACAAATAACAAATATTACAAGAACCAAAATACAAATAATAAACAATACAATACATTTAACAACATAAACAACTGGAACAATGAAACAATGACCCCCCCTGCTCCCACTGGACAATAGGCTATGCCTACATTACCCAGAATCCCTCAGAATGGCATAAAATGAGGAACAGGAAGGCCGCACTTCCTCTTAAACCCCACCCCCGGAACCATGCTGCAGCCATGAACCAGGAGACAAAAGGTAAACTTAGAAAATGTCACCATAATGCTAATGTAGCAGTTCTAAATAAAGAAATAAAACAAAAACTCTTGGTGTCTTATCTCTAATCTAAATGTGCACTTTTAGACCAGAAAAAGATAACCACAAATCATATTTGTACAAACAATAAGAAACATAAACATGTATACAAGTAATATAAACCAAACAAACATGGGGCCTATACAAGTATAAGAGGTTACTTATGAGATCCTCACAGTGTGTCTTAGTGTGTGTCTGTGTCTCAGTGTGTGTCAGTGTGTGTCAGAGTGTGTCTCAGTGTGTGTCAGTGTGTCTCAGTGTCTGTCAGTGTGTGTCAGTGTGTGTCTCAGTGTGTGTCAGTGTGTCTTAGTGTGTGTCTGTGTCTCAGTGTGTGTCAGTGTGTGTCTCAGTGTGTGTCAGTGTGTATCAGTGTGTGTCTCAGTGTGTGTCAGTGTGTGTCAGTGTGTGTCTCAGTGTGTGTCTCAGTGTGTCTCAACATGAATTTATGAAGTCAACTTATGTGTTCTCCCAAAATGTTTAGTTGTGTTGACAATAACATTCAAGATGACTGGAAAATGAGTGAATGCAACTGAGAAGAACGATGACTGCAGAAGTGGAGGAAATGAGGGAAAAGGCTATTAAGAATTGCCCCGCCTCGAAAACATTCAGCCCCGCCTGTGTCCTCAAACCAGTGTGCAAACAGTGCAGATTACTTAATTGTTTTAAGTAAGTTCGACAAATTATTGGACATTAAAGGGCATATTGCAGGTAAAAAAAAAAATCGAGATTAATATATAACCTTGTATGAAAATACCATATGAAAAGGTAATGCAGGATTTAAAATGTTTTAAAAAGACATAAGAGCACAAATTTAGTAGATAAAGTGGCCGTTTCATTGGCCGCTTGGAAAAAGTGCTTTTTTTTTCAACATTGCGTCATATTACGTCACGAGAGGGAGTCGTAAAGTTAACTAAAAGTCTTAGAACAACTGTTGGGCTGTTTCCGAAATCGCCCCCTATACCCTCATTCACTATTCCCTACATTAGTCCACTGATATAGTCCACTTCGAAAACGAGTGAGTGATTTCGGACACTAAGTCGCCGGAAAGGCAGCCGTTTTTGCAGTTTGTGCTTGCTGTTTGGCAGCTCCAGTAATAATGAAAAGATTTATCCTGAACTCTGCTACGGAAACTAGCATGTAACCTTAATCAAACAATATAATAATCATCTTAAAAAGGATCATTTATACCTGTATGCATGATATTGGGCTGGACCAGTGCGGTTCGGAAGATTGATGGATGATTGATTCAGCTGTGGGCACTATTTGAGGGAACAGCCATTTAGTGGTGTCCGAAACCATAGTGGACGTTATTAAGTGCACTCATACAATCCCACAATGCACCACAATAACGAGTTTGCAACCGATGTATGCTCGACGGCTAGAGAATACCCATAATGCACTGCGAGAGTCGCGCCGTGCATTGAATGAATTCCCGCGTTTCGCCAGGAGATGGCATCGACTCACACACTTTTTAAGACCAATGATATTGGGCCCACTCACTTATCGTCTCTAATTGAGCACGTCTGCTTACACACCCTGATAAACACTGATTAAACGCGTTAGTAGCTTTATTTTCACTTTTCTAATATTTTCTTCATATTCATAGAAAATAAAATCCTTTCCGATCTGATATATGATGGAAAAAAGGATCAGTGCGAGTTTGGCAAAAGGCGGATTCGAACCTCTGATCGATTCGCGTCAGATCTTAACATTATGCGTCTTACCCCTACACTATTGCTGCTGATGAAGATTGTGTATTCCGTAGGTCTGTCTTCCTCAACCAGACGTTTAAACAAGCCGATATATTTAAATATATTTTTTGTAAATTGCATCTACTCCAGTAAAATGTTTCTGTTAAAGGACCCACCGACATTTTTTTTGCTTCTGACGCCCATAATATTAATAGTAGCCTACTATAAAGTATGAAATATATAGGCCTACTACAAATATTATTATTATTTTTTTAATTAAATGCTTATTAGTTACTTTATTATTCCCCTTTCCAAGTAAGTTCAGTGCCACAAGTAAAAAGTTATAGGGTTAACTTTAAGCTTGTTGGCTCGTTTTTGGAGTAGTGGAGTAATGGAGAATGAGGGTACATAGGGCGAATCGGACAGCGGTAAGTTCATTCATTCAGTGCGCGACTCTCAGTTGCGTTGAGAGTACACCGTCTGGTTGAGTGAGTGAACGTTTCAAACGCATAAGGAGTTGTTTCTCGTTTGCTCTCGAAATGCTCTCGCGGGACTTTGCTGTCATACGCCGATCGGGCATCGAACAAGCATATTCTCCAGCGCGTACATCTAATGTACACTCGTTATTGCGGTGCATGGTGGGATTGAATAAGTGCACTCAAAGACGTCCACTATTGTTTCGGACACCATTAAAAATGGATGTTCACTCAAATAGTGCCCCATTTAAGGGTATAGGGGGCGATTTCGAACACAGCCTCGGATTTCACAGTAGGTTCAGATTGCAAACCCGTCTTCCTGTTAAGGGTCCAAATGATGTCACTTCCTGTATGTTCTGTAAGGTCAAAGAACCGCCTCTTCGTTGTAAATCCATCTGAGCTCCAGTTGCGTTCCTCGGTACAATTAGTCAGATCCATACGTCCGTCCGGCGGGTGATTGTCCCTATAGGGCTGACATTAACGCTCCGATTTGCTTGTTCTAGTCCAGGGATTGGGTTGTTTTAGCTCAGCGTGTGGGTTGTTTTAGCCCAGCGATTGGTTTGTTTTAACCCACCGATTGAGTTGTTTAAACCTAGCGATTGGGTTGTTTAAGCCTTGCGATTGGTTTGTTTTAGCCCAGCGATTGGTTTGTTTTAGCCCAGCGATTGGTTTGTTTTAACCCAGCGATTGGTTTGTTTTAGCCCAGCGATTGGTTTGTTTTAGCCTAGCGATTGGTTTGTTTTAGCCCAGCAATTGGTTTGTTTAAGCCTAGCGATTGGTTTGTTTAAGCCTAGCGATTGGTTTGTTTTAGCCTAGCGATTGGTTTGTTTTAGCCTAGCGATTGGTTTGTTTTAGCCCAGCAATTGGTTTGTTTAAGCCTAGCGATTGGTTTGTTTTAGCCTAGCGATTGGTTTGTTTTAACCCAGCGATTTGTTTGTTTTAGCCCAGCGATTCGTTTGTTTTAGCCCAGCGATTGGGTTGTTTTAGCCCAGCGGTTGGGTTGTTTTAGCCCAGCGATTGGGTTGTTTTAGCCCAGCGGTTGGGTTGTTTTAGCCCAGCGATTGGTTTGTTTTAACCCACCGATTGAGTTGTTTAAACCTAGCGATTGGGTTGTTTAAGCCTTGCGATTGGTTTGTTTTAGCCCAGCGATTGGTTTGTTTTAGCCCAGCGATTGGTTTGTTTTAACCCAGCGATTGGTTTGTTTTAGCCCAGCGATTGGTTTGTTTTAACCCACCGATTGAGTTGTTTAAACCTAGCGATTGGGTTGTTTAAGCCTTGCGATTGGTTTGTTTTAGCCCAGCGATTGGTTTGTTTTAGCCCAGCGATTGGTTTGTTTTAACCCACCGATTGAGTTGTTTAAACCTAGCGATTGGGTTGTTTAAGCCTTGCGATTGGTTTGTTTTAGCCCAGCGATTGGTTTGTTTTAGCCCAGCGATTGGTTTGTTTTAACCCAGCGATTGGTTTGTTTTAGCCCAGCGATTGGTTTGTTTTAGCCTAGCGATTGGTTTGTTTTAGCCCAGCAATTGGTTTGTTTAAGCCTAGCGATTGGTTTGTTTAAGCCTAGCGATTGGTTTGTTTTAGCCTAGCGATTGGTTTGTTTTAGCCTAGCGATTGGGTTGTTTAAGCCTTGCGATTGGTTTGTTTTAGCCCAGCGATTGGTTTGTTTTAGCCCAGCGATTGGTTTGTTTTAACCCAGCGATTGGTTTGTTTTAGCCCAGCGATTGGTTTGTTTTAGCCTAGCGATTGGTTTGTTTTAGCCCAGCAATTGGTTTGTTTAAGCCTAGCGATTGGTTTGTTTAAGCCTAGCGATTGGTTTGTTTTAGCCTAGCGATTGGTTTGTTTTAGCCTAGCGATTGGTTTGTTTTAGCCCAGCAATTGGTTTGTTTAAGCCTAGCGATTGGTTTGTTTTAGCCTAGCGATTGGTTTGTTTTAGCCTAGCGATTGGTTTGTTTTAGCCTAGCGATTGGTTTGTTTTAGCCCAGCAATTGGTTTGTTTAAGCCTAGCGATTGGTTTGTTTTAGCCTAGCGATTGGTTTGTTTTAGCCCAGCGATTGGTTTGTTTTAGCCTAGCGATTGGTTTGTTTTAACCCAGCGATTGGTTTGTTTTAGCCCAGCGATTTGTTTGTTTAAGCCTAGCGATTGGTTTGTTTAAGCCTAGCGATTGGTTTGTTTTAGCCCAGCGTTTCGGTTGTTCTAACCCAGGGTTTGGGTTGTTCTAGCCCAGTGATTGGGTTGTTTTAGCCCGGCGATTTGTTTGTTTTAGCCCGGCGATTTGTTTGTTTTAGCCCAGCGATTGGGTTGTTTTAGCCCAGCGATTGGGCTGTTTTAGCCCAGCGATTTGTTTGTTTTAGCCCAGCGATTGGGTTGTTTTAGCCCTGCGATTTGTTTGTTTTAGCCCAGCGATTGGGTTGTTTTAGCCCAGCGATTTGTTTGTTTTAGCCCGGCGATTTGTTTGTTTTAGCCCAGCGATTGGGTTGTTTTAGCCTAGCGATTGGTTTGTTTTAGCCCAGCGATTGGGTTGTTTTAGCCCGGCGATTTGTTTGTTTTAGCCCAGCGATTGGGTTGTTTTAGCCCAGCGATTGGGCTGTTTTAGCCCAGCGATTTGTTTGTTTTAGCCCAGCGATTGGGTTGTTTTAGCCCTGCGATTTGTTTGTTTTAGCCCAGCGATTGGTTTGTTTTAGCCCAGCGATTGGTTTGTTTTAGCCCAGCGATTGGGTTGTTTTAGCCCTGCGATTTGTTTGTTTTAGCCCAGCGATTGGTTTGTTTAAGCCTAGCGATTGGTTTGTTTTAACCCAGCGATTGGTTTGTTTTAGCCCAGCGATTGGTTTGTTTTAGCCTAGCGATTGGTTTGTTTTAGCCCAGCAATTGGTTTGTTTAAGCCTAGCGATTGGTTTGTTTTAGCCTAGCGATTGGTTTGTTTTAGCCTAGCGATTGGTTTGTTTTAGCCTAGCGATTGGTTTGTTTTAGCCCAGCAATTGGTTTGTTTAAGCCTAGCGATTGGTTTGTTTTAGCCTAGCGATTGGTTTGTTTTAGCCCAGCGATTGGTTTGTTTTAGCCTAGCGATTGGTTTGTTTTAACCCAGCGATTGGTTTGTTTTAGCCCAGCGATTTGTTTGTTTAAGCCTAGCGATTGGTTTGTTTAAGCCTTGCGATTGGTTTGTTTTAGCCCAGCGTTTCGGTTGTTCTAACCCAGGGTTTGGGTTGTTCTAGCCCAGTGATTGGGTTGTTTTAGCCCGGCGATTTGTTTGTTTTAGCCCAGCGATTGGGTTGTTTTAGCCCAGCGATTGGGCTGTTTTAGCCCAGCGATTTGTTTGTTTTAGCCCAGCGATTGGGTTGTTTTAGCCCTGCGATTTGTTTGTTTTAGCCCAGCGATTGGGTTGTTTTAAGCCAGCGATTGGTTTGTTTTAGTTGGATTTCACAGTAGGTTCAGATTGCAAACCCGTCTTCCTATTAAGGGTCCAAATGATGTCACTTCCTGTGTGTTCTGTAAGGTCAAAGAACCGCCTCTTCGTTGTAAATCCATCTGAGCTCCAGTTGCGTTCCTCGGTACAATTAGTTAGATCCATACGTCCGTCCGGCGGGTGATTGTCCCTATAGGGCTGACATTAACGCTCCGGCCTTTTGTGCTCACTCTGGTGGGAATCTGCAGGAGGGCGGGGGATCAAACATGCTGAGTCCCGTTCAGACCGCGGCTGTCAGACCGAATACACGTTAGCATGACTGAGCGAGGGGGGCCGAGAGACCCGAGGGGGCCACTTCTGCTGAATAAGAGCTTTCAACTCCGCCCACCCAAAAACTGAGCCAATAAATCATTCAGAGCAGAGTTACTGATGTTGAGGCGCTACAGCAGTGTTTCCGTGTCATCTTTTTTATGATTAATAAGAATTAATTAAGTTTCCAAACTCAGTCCCAGCAGGGTTTGCGCTCCGTACGGGCCCTGGGTCAGACCCTTTGCTGTTTTGGATAAACTGTTGTGCTTTTAATCAACGTGATTTACATGAGCTGATGTTATAGAAGCATGTTGGACGTGCACTAGCGTTCCCAGGTTCTCCCAGCGTCACGCAGGATTATTGCTGTTTGTTTAACCCTTTCACCCCCGTCATGGGCGGCACTGGGACTCTGAAAGGCCCCGGGGCCGCCCTCATCGTTACCCTGATCACTTCACAAGTCATCAAGCACGACAGGAGGGACGCCTTCTCCTGGACACATTTATGCTGAGTTCAGTTTCAGTGGGATTCTGCGCAAATGCAACTGTTTTTGAGGATTTTTCATTTTTTGGGGAAGTTCTAGTTTGTTTAGTGCATGGGACAGTTTACACTCTAAAGAATGCTGGGTTAAAACGATTGGTTTGTTTTAGCCCAGCGATTGGGATTGGGTTGTTTTAGCCCAGCGATTGGGTTGTTTTAACCCAGTGATTGGGTTGTTTTAACCCAGTGATTGGGTTGTTTTAGCCCAGCGATTGTTTTTTTTTTTAACCCAGTGATTGGTTTGTTATAGCCCAGCGGTTGGGTTGTTTTAGCCCAGCGATTGGGTTGTTTTAGCCCAGCGATTGGGTTGTTTTAGCTCAGCGATTGGTTTGTTCTAGTCCAGGGATTGGGTTGTTTTAGCCCAGCGATTGGGTTGTTTTAGCCCAGCGATTGGGTTGTTTTAGCTCAGCGATTGGTTTGTTCTAGTCCAGGGATTGGGTTGTTTTAGCCCAGCGATTGGGTTGTTTTAGCCCAGCGATTGGGTTGTTTTAGCTCAGCGATTGGTTTGTTCTAGTCCAGGGATTGGGTTGTTTTAGCCCAGCGATTGGGTTGTTTTAGCCCAGCGATTGGGTTGTTTTAGCTCAGCGATTGGTTTGTTCTAGTCCAGGGATTGGGTTGTTTT
Source organism: Gobio gobio (assembly GCF_949357685.1). NCBI lineage: Eukaryota > Metazoa > Chordata > Actinopteri > Cypriniformes > Gobionidae > Gobio > Gobio gobio. The sequence continues at coordinate 3,657,299 of NC_137112.1, read as the reverse complement.
AGCCCAGCAATTGGTTTGTTTTAGCTCAGCGATTGGGTTGTTCTAGCCCAGCAATTCGGTAGTTGTAGCCCAGCGATTGGGTTGTATTAGCCCAGTGATTGGGTTGTTTTAGCCCGGTAATTGGGTTGTTTTAGCCCAGGGATTTGGTTGTTTTAGCCCAGCGATTGGTTTGTTCTAGTCCAGGGATTGGGTTGTTTTAGCCCAGCGATTGGGTTGTTTTAGCCCAGCGATTGGGCTGTTTTAACCCAGCAATTGGTTTGTTTTAGCCCAGCGATTGGGTTGTTTTAGCCCAGCAATTGGGCTGTTTTAACCCAGCAATTGGTTTGTTTTAGCCCAGCGATTGGGTTGTTCTAGCCCAGCGATTTGGTAGTTGTAGCCCAGCGATTGGGTTGTTCTAGCCCAGCGATTTGGTAGTTGTAGCCCAGCGATTGGGTTGTTTTAGCCCAGCGATTCGGTTGTTTTAGCTCAGCGATTGGGTTGTTTTAGCCCAGGGATTTGGTTGTTTTAGCCCAGCGATTGGTTTGTTCTAGTCCAGGGATTGGGTTGTTTTAGCCCAGCGATTGGGTTGTTTTAGCCCAGCGATTGGGTTGTTTTAACCCAGCAATTGGTTTGTTTTAGCCCAGCGTTTGGGTTGTTCTAGCCCAGCGATTTGGTAGTTGTAGCCCAGCGATTGGGTTGTTTTAGCCCAGCGATTCGGTTGTTTTAGCTCAGCGATTGGGTTGTTTTAGCCCAGGGATTGGTTTGTTCTAGTCCAGCGATTGGTTTGTTCTAGTCCAGGGATTGGGTTGTTTTAGCCCAGCGATTGGGTTGTTTTAACCCAGCAATTGGTTTGTTCTAGTCCAGCGATTGGGTTGTTTTAGCCCAGCGATTCGGTAGTTGTAGCCCAGCGATTGGGTTGTATTAGCCCAGTGATTGGGTTGTTTTAGCCCAGCAATTGGGTTGTTTTAGCTCAGCGATTGGATTGTTTTAACCCAGCGATTGGATTGTTTTAACCCAGCGATTGGATTGTTTTAACCCAGCGATTGGGTTGTTCTAGCCCAGCGATTCGGTAGTTGTAGCCCAGCGGTTGGGTTGTTCTAGCCCAGAGGTTGGGTTGTTTTAGCCCAGCGATTGGGTTGCTCTAGGGTTAGGGTTAACCCTCTGGAAAACAAAAATCACAATTTCCACAAAAATATTAAGCTTTAACACTGATAATAATCATAAATGTTTTTTGAGCATCAAATCCTCATATGAGAATGATTAGTGAAGGGTCATGTGACACTGAAGACTGGAGTAATGATGATTTGATCACAGGAATAAATCACACGTTGCCATATATTAACATAGAGAACAGATTATTCAAATTTGAATAATATTTCACAATTTGTACTGTATTTTTGATCAAATAAATAGCCTTGGTGAGCAGAAGAGACTCTTTCAAAAATATAAAAAAACAAACTTTTGACCGGTAATGTGTGTGTGTGTGTGTGTGTGTGTGCGTGTGTGTGTGTGTGTGTGTGTGTATATATATATATATGTATAATTATGAAGACATTGATGAATATTTGAAGTGTATATGAAACTCATCTCTGACTCGCCGTCGTTGTGCTTATGTATTTATGAGCTTCACTGATGTAGTTGTTAGAAATATATTTCACGGTGTTTGCATATTATAAAATGTCTCATGGAAGTGAATATTAAGCTGTAATGTTTCTGCTGAAACTGTAGCCGTTTATGATAATATCCATCTTTGATTTCAAGGACAAAGTAAAGCACTTTTGAAACCAATGGAATATAGCAGCCAATATTATTTTAACAAATGATCTTGCTATTATATAAAATGACTTGAGGCATATAATAATGAATTTGAGGCATGAACGCGTTTGTTTATATGAATGTGTATTACAGCACATGCACATGGTTTTCCATTTTCTGACATGTTTTGCAGGTTTGTCTTCATCACAGGAACGCCATGAATTTATTAATATTTATAAATAAAATGCACACAGATGCTTCGAAACGAGATAATTAATGCATGCACATCTTTACAGATGCATTACATTTCTTTAAATTACATTTTATTAAAGTATTTTTATTTGTTTTAAAAGGGAAAATAAAAGAAAATACAAGGCAAAGCACAACTCATGATGTTACATTGGTTTATTTTATTTTATTTATTTTCATATATATATAACGTTACACCGATTTGAAAAAAAACATAAAAACGAAATGTATCATATATAAAAAAAATATATTAATAGCAAATATTTCTAAAAATGAATATAAAATTATATATATGTGTATAAAATGTTATATTTATATAATTATTATTTATATTATATAATTATAACCAGTCTAATTAAATCAAATCAAACATTAAAATATATAATAATGAAAAATATAAATGGTACTAAATTTGAACGTTGCTAAAATAATAATTTAAAATAATGATTTTACCTTCTCATGAGTGAAGTGTTGGTTTGGTGACCAGCGGTCAGTCCAGCGTGAGTTCACACTCGCTTCTGTTCACTTTTTGATGCGTGTTTTTGAC
>NC_137112.1:3639769-3652269 GCF_949357685.1 Gobio gobio | reverse complement strand
GTGTGTGTGTGTGTGTGTGTGTGTGTGTGTGTGTGTGTGTGTGTGTGTGTGTGTGTGTGTGTGTGTGTGTGTGTGTGTGTGTGTGTGTGTGTGTGTGTGTGTGTGTGTGTATTTTATATCTGTATAAAATATAATTTATATATATATACATTATTGTATGTTTTATTATTTATTTAACATTATATTTATATATATATATAAAATGTTAAATAAGTATTATGTAAATACATATTAATATTATATATATAAACATACACACATTATTATGTATACATATTGTATTATTTATTTTATATTTTATTTTAACATAATAATATGTGTGTATGTATATTAAAATTTTATAACATACATATATAAAATATTAAATAAAAAATATATAATATATTAAATATTAATATTCACATAATATTTATTTTATATGTCTATGTATATATTCAATTTGGACAGATTTTTTTATTTTATACATCACATTTATTCTATAATGGATGTCAAATATTGTGGTATTGTGTATTTTTTATTTAACTTTTAAATTATATTGTTTTTTTTTTTCCATATCTAATAAAATGATCAATTGATAGTTAATATTTTTCTCAGACTGCTGTATTGTATGATTTGTATGTTTGTTTGTGGATGTGGAGATCATCCCTGTCTCCAGTTCTTCCTGCTGTCATTGTGGATTATGATATGATATTTCCTGCAAACATCAGATCTCTGCTGAATAATTCTCATCTGTTATCCTGGGTAAACTGCTCATTTAGTTCCGTTCTGTGTGTGTGTGTGTGTGTGTGTGTGTGTGTGTGTGTGTGTGTGTGTGTGTGTGTGTGTGTGTGTGTGTGTGTGTGTGTGTGTGTGTGTGTGTGTGTGTGTGTGTGTGTGTGTGTGTGTGTGGCCAGCTGACCGTTCTCCAGGCGTTGAGCTGGAGAGAGTATTGATCCCTAAACGACCCATAATGCTCTTCTGCAGTTTAGTCTCCAGTGACCTGAAAAGAGCCCTTAAGACCCTCTATTGTCAGGGGCCCGAGAGAACAGGACAGGGGTCTTATCTTTATAAAGACACTTCCCGAAGAGCCAGCAGATCCTCAGACTGAACCTCACAGATCACATCATGCGTTCAGATCTCACGTCTCAATCCTCACACGTGTTTCACAAGAGCCAATCAACGCGTTCGTTAGTTTGATAAACCTCGATGCATTCAGAGCACATGTTGTTGAGTTTAATCTTGTGTTAAGTGTGTTGTGCATAACATCACAAACTTCTGTTCTGGCGCGTCTCGCGCAGCTTTGCATTAAAACACTGAGCGCGTGCGCGCGCCCGCGGAGATTCTGCCCGTGATTTTATTAGTGAAATCTCGAAAATATGAATGAGCTCAAAATACTGGGGGGGTTTAATTAAATAAAATAACAAATGTATTTGTTTATTCAATTAAATTCTGAATACTTTGGTTCTCCATAGGAAAACAAATTCTTCTTCTTAAAATACAAATGATTTATATGCTATTTTATTTTATTTGTATACATATATTACGGTTTGCATTGTAAGATAAAGGCCTTTCGTGTCAAAGCTAAATTCCTAAATGCAACAGGGTTTTTTTTCGTTGGAAAAATCTTTTTTTGTGTTAAACGCTGCCGGACGTTTTTCTTAACGATGTAAAATTAATTAAATTCATATTTATTTACTTTGATAATCAGCTGTTATTTATTATCGAGGTAAATACATTTTATAAATGTGTCCTTGATGGAGTTTGAACAGTAGAAAAGGATAGAGTTCTTGCTTGGGGAAAAACATCATTTGGCTCTGAATCGGAAGTTTTGTTTTAAATAACTCATTTTTTAATTTAAAATTCCATCAAATTTAATTAAATAATAATTTCATATTACGAATTAAGATACTACAAAAATAGAGCTTTAAACTTAAACATTTTATTTGTATGTATTTATATACGAATCACAAAAAATGTTCCGTTCCTTGTTCCAAAATTCTGAAATATTTACTCATGTCTTAATTCATACTATTAAAAATATACAAAATGCTGGGTTAAAAACAACCCAAGTTGTGTTTAAAATGGACAAACTTTCTGGTTTAAAATTAACCCAAAATATGTTGGAAATTAACATTTATTAATAAATTGAATTAATAATAATTAAACAATAATAAATTGCTTATTAATAAATGTTCACCTTTTGATTATTATTGTTGCCTCTAGTAATTATGTGTCTGATTCTTAATTTCTAACCTATTTTGGGTTCATTTTAAGCCAGACATATACACTGTAAGAAATGCTGGGTTAAAAAGGGTCCTAAAATGGACTAACCCAGCAATTGGGTTGTTTTAAGGAAACATTTAACCCAACCGCTGGGTTAAAACAACCCAATTGCTGGGTTAGGCCATTGTCAACCCAACTTGGGTTGTTTTTAACCCAGCACTTTTTAGAGTGTAGTAATTTTAAAACAACATTTAACCCAAACGCTGGGCTAAAACAGCCAAATCGCTCAGTTAAAACAACCCAATCGCTGGGCTAAAACAACCCAACCGCTGGGTTAAAACAACCCAATCGCAGGGCTAAAACAACCCAATCGCTGGGCTAAAACAACCCAATCGCTGGGCTAAAACAACCCAACCGCTGGGTTAAAACGACCCATTCACTGGGTTAAAACAACCCAATTGCTGGGTTAGTCCATTTTCAACTCAATTTGGGTTGTTTTTAACCCAGCATTTTTTAGAGTATAGTAATTTTAAAATAACATTTAAACCAATCGCTGGGCTAAAACAACCCAACTGCTGGGTTAAAACGACCCATTCACTGGGTTAAAACAACCCAATTGCTGGGTTAGTCCATTTTCAACTCAATTTGGGTTGTTTTTAACCCAGCATTTTTTAGAGTATAGTAATTTTAAAATAACATTTAACCCAATCGCTGGGCTAAAACAACCCAACCACTGGGCTAAAACAACCCAATCGCTGGGCTAAAACAACCCAATCGCTGAGCTAAAACAACCCAATCGCAGGGCTAAAACAACCCAACCGCTGGGCTAAAACAACCCAATCGCTGGGCTAAAACAACCCAACCGCTGGGCTAAAACAACCCAACCGCTGGGCTAAAACAACCCAATCGCAGGGCTAAAACAACCCAACCGCTGGGCTAAAACAACCCAATCGCAGGGCTAAAACAACCCAATCGCAGGGCTAAAACAACCCAATCGCTGGTCTAAAATAACCCAATCGCTGGGCTAAAACAACCCAATCGCAGGGCTAAAACAACCCAATCGCAGGGCTAAAACAACCCAATCGCTGGTCTAAAATAACCCAATCGCTGGGCTAAAACAACCCAATCGCTGGTCTAAAATAACCCAATCGCTGGTCTAAAACAACCCAATCGCTGGGCTAAAACACTGGGTTTGTCCATTGTCACCCCAACTTGGGTTGTATGGTCAATTAAATCTGATGGAATTTTACTATTAAATGAAATGCTTATTTTTGTGTGTGTGTGTGTGTGTGTGCATGATTTCCTAATTAAAAGAAAACCTTTGAACACGTCAGAACCGGTGCGCGCGCGGATGTGTGTGTGTGTGTGTGTGTGTGTGTCCCTCCCTCTCCTCTGAAGCTCTGTCCGGACTCCTCTCCGCAGTGAAGGTGTCTCGAGCTCTTTCAGGACTCCTCTGGACTCATGTGCTCTTTCCCCTCAGGAGCAGGAGCGCGTGCATGCGCTGGGGATTCAGGAACATCTGCACGGTACGTCTGGGATTATTTACTTCAGCTGGCGAGGAATCCATCATGTTTGCGCGGTGTATTTATTGTCGGGCCTTTGAACACACTGCATTAGCTCGTGTGTATTAGTGTTTCTTCATATATTATTGTTTTATGAACGGGTTACCAGGCCTAATATGCTTCTGAAATGCCATGCGACTTTAATACGCTCGTGCAATTTTAATATTTAGCCGATAATATTTTTTTTTTTGCATGTGCAATATTTGCAATAACGAATATGATTATTGAGTGTCTGATGCATGACGAGCGTGTGTGTGTGTGTGTCTTCACAGCCTTACTGGCCGTGTTTAGGCTCAAGATGCACACAAGTAAATAAGTTCTTAAAGAAAGCTTAACCTAAACCCCGTCTGTGAAACCAGGCCTATGCGATTTGACTTCATTAGCATGCGCGATATATTGCAGAATAATGTACATTAAACCCCTCGAGGCTGGAAAGGATTCATGCATTCATACGGAAATATTTCAATACTTTATTTCTTTGTTCCGAACTGAAGTTCAGGCAAAATATACATGAAAAATAAATGCAACGACAAACTAGTACATGAAATGAGCATCGCAACTAAAGGTGCAGAGCTATAAATCACAAACTAAAGGGAATAAACAGTTTAAATAATATGTGCAGGGAGGTTATATTTAAACTAAATCATAAGCATGACTGATCTGTCTTTGGTGATGAACCATGCGCCTCCACAGGCAAAACTATAGTCGTGTGTGTAAATCTGGGACTGACCCACAACAGTATCTTATGACAATATATAAACTCATCCCACACACACACACACACGCACAGTTCACGTATCCAGTGCTTTAATTCAGTAGCTTACCCGTCTCTGGACACACACCTATTCATAAAACATTGCATATAGATGTATATTTCACCCCACAGCTAATAACAATAACCATAATAGTAATGTTTCATTGTCAGAACGCACACCTGAGTCGACCCTGATTTGAGATATTAAGGCGCATTCACAGTTTGGGACATTATATTTAAATAAAAAAAAGGAATTAGTCGTACTAAACGAATATTATGTGCCATCTAATAATAACAATATCCCACAGTAACAAGGGATAATAATAAATACAAAACCATAATTCACAAAGAAATACTATAAATAATACTTTTTTTTTAAAATAACAAAAAAAACAAACACATACGGTTATTGCCTTTGGCATAACATCATACTACCATTACAAAAAGATCTTAAATAGATCAAAAGAGGGGAAAGTTTGGAGAGGACGCGCGCGCGTAACGCTCAGCTCAGGAACGCGTTGGGCGCGACGCGCTTGTGTTGAGACAGAAGTCCGCTGGAAAGCGGCGATGTGAAGGACGGCAAACTAGTTCTTAGGGAATCCGAGAGGAGAGGGGACGGAGAGCTGGAGATGCCGTAGCCCGGCGCGCTCTGGAGCGACTGCGGCTGTTGCGCGCCCGGTACGAAGTATCCATTGTGCCCTGAGAGTAATCCAGCAGCGGAGGACGGAGACACGCCGTACCCGTTCGACAGGTTGATACTCCCGCTAGAGGCTCCCAGAATCTGGCGAGACATATCCCCGTTCCCGAGCGGCTCGACGCCCGGGAGTAAAGATCCGTACGCGTGTCCTTGGTTTAGAAATCCGTGCGCGGAGCCGTTATAGTGCGAGTGGTGCAGGGGTAAGAACGGAGACAGCTGCCAGTAGAGCGGGTTGCTCGGGCGTTCGCCCAGCCCGAGTCCGAGGGGCGCGAAGCGGAGGCCCCTTTTCATCACCAACTTGCCCCGCGAGGTCGCCGAGCGCCGGCGGAGCTTCCCGGTGGTTCCGCCGATGAACACATCATCGCTGGAGGGGTCGAGCATCCAGTAGTTCCCTTTGCCCGGATCGTCGTAGTGCCGCGGCACCTTCACGAAGCACTTATTGAGGCTCAGATTGTGCCGGATGGAGTTCTGCCAGCCCTGCTTGTGTTCCCGGTAATACGGGAAGTTCTTCATGATGAACTCGTAGATGCCGTTGAGCGTGAGCCGCTTCTCGGGACTCTGCCGTATGGCCATCATGATGAGCGCGTTGTAGCTGAACGGAGGCTTGTCGAACTTCTTTCCCTTTTTGGACGGATGCTCGGGCTCCTCGGCGTCGCGTTGCGCGGGGTCCATCTCCGCCGCTTCTGGGGGTTTGTCCGCGTCCTGCACGGGTGCCGGGCTGTCGCCATCGCCCGCGCCCGCGCTGTCAAACTTCGATGGGAGTAACAGGCTTTTGATGCTGAACGATGTCGACTTCTGCACCATGATCGGCTCACTCTGATCTCCCATGCCGGGCGATGAAGCGCGCAAAAGCCGTACTTTAAAACACTGGAGGTCAGGCGCGCAACGACGGGGACATCGCGTGCATGACAGAACTTGACTCGCGGACTCGAGAAATTGGTGATTAACCAGGGCTCGCTCTTACCAACTACATCATCGTATGGGAGGGAGGAGGAGCTCTTCTCTTGCTGGACAGTCTCAGTCGAGCCGCGCTCTCTCCATCATAATGCGCGGAGAGCCCCGTGCGCGCTGGAGTCTGGAGCGTCTCCTGTGCGTCACTGATCACGTACCCTGGATAGGAGGGACGAGGGGTTGTTTACACGATGCGCGAAACGCGCTGAAATAAAGTTTGAACGATCCAGAACTGATGTTGAGCCGCTCAGAATGGGACATTATTTGGGATATACATATTAAAACCGTCAAGTATTCATAATAAACTATATGAGACGGTAAAATGTCTTGTGTATGTATGATCAGGCCGGTGTTATTAATGATTCGGCTTTCCGGGGACGCCACAGTGCCGTGCGTAAAAGCGCGCGGCTGCGCGAGCCAACGGCGCCTCTAGTGTCCGCACGGGTCACAAATCTACAGACGTGGACAAGTTCTGGCGACACTTCGAAGGTCTCATGTATGAAATGATTATTCTCTGTATTAATCTGGATATTTTTGTGATGCTGGATTAATTCACCCCTCTCCATCATGTTTACGCGCCGCCGGTCCACGCGTGTTTACTTCTCCATCGGTGATCAAATACTCTGATATTTTACACAAGTTGGATTAGAGTAGTCTTATTTACGTCTCTATCTCAAATAGTTTTTTTAATTGCGCTTTTTCTAAAACGTGAAATAAACACGTTTTCCCCCGCGCGCGCTTATACGAACACAGATTAAACGCATGTTTGTGTTATTGGTTTTCTGAGCCAATAAATGCTTTTATTATTGTTTTCTTGTCTTTTATTATTTTTTTCTTGGCTCATTGATTGCCCATAACTCTGCCGAATGTGAAATGATGAGAAATTATGATTTTATTGAAGCACAGAGCAATAATACAACACTTTTGATTATTAAAGAAACGCCGAATGTGCATGACACAAAAATGATTTTTTTAAGAAATAGTTCGTTAAATAATAACGTTTGTATTTAATTCATGTTATATAAATTCATGCTGTTATGTGTGCATTATATATTGTATTTTCTATTTTAAAACATAATTAAAAAGCATCACTAGTTATTGCGTCAGTGTTCCCGTATACCGCCGTAGCAATTTTATAATTAATAAAAATATATATATTTGTTGAATTTGCTGAAACTAGCTATATTTTGCCGTGCAAACGATAAATCACATGTGTTCTTATAATTATACGTCATGTCCATTGGGTGTTTTATTAATAATAATAAAGCTTCATCGAAATATGTGATAGCGCAACATAAATGAATGTCTTAATATTTATTATACATTATTATTATTATTATTATTATTATTATTATAAAAAACGACGGGACGTCTCAATAATAGTGTTTGATTATTTGTATTTATGTTCAACAGAATAAAAGCACGTTTACAATCAGGATTAATTTTTCTCTATTGTGATAGAGATTTTCCTTTCAAAATGACACAAAACGGCTATAAATATAATATAAATATAGATATATTATGCGCTGTTTTTGACATCAATAGGAGTGATAAACCAGTGTCGATTTTTTATTTTTAACACCTCAGATGTAATAAAATCCATCCATAATGAGTTCAATAATTAAGTTAATTGGCAACAATGTGAAAATAATGTGTATTCCATGTTTTAGATGATTTTTAATAATCAGTTTGTATCAGGAACATCTGTTTTGAATGAGTGTGATTTTAACAATATTATATTTGTGACCCTGGAGCACAAAACTCCCCAAAATTATGCATTTTTCTTTTAAGCCGAAAATCGTTAGGATATTAAGATCATGTTCCATGAAGATATTTAGTAAATAAATATATCATAAATGTATTATTAGTAGTAATATGCATTGCTGAGGACTTCATTTGGACAACTTTAAAGGAGATTTTCTCAATAGATTTTTTTGCACCCCCAGATTTTCAAATATTATTATAACAAATCATAAATCAATGGAGAGATAATTTATTCTCATTTTTTTTTTAAATGTTGTGATGATGATTTTTAAAAGGAAATCTTTTGTCCTTGATGTGAACGGGCCTTTACATTTAATTTTCAGTAACACGTTTTTTTATTAGGGGTGTAACAATATATCACAACACAAAAATGCAATATATATTGTGTTTAGTTCACCCAAAATGAAAATTATGCAGGAAAAAATTCAAGTTTACAGAGTTTCATTCAGTCATTAAACTATAATGCTGAATATAATGTGTAATATTTGTGGTCCTGATAATGCCAGATGGTTATTACCAGTAAAAGTGGCGTAAATTATTTAAAACATATCTACTCAGAGTCCAAGCATATTAGTCGAAAATGATCATATCTGTGACCCGATCTAACTCCAGTCCTGCGGCTCACGGGTGTATCTGTGGCCATTGTATGGGTCAAAATTATACATTTTTCATTTATGGCAAAAATCATCAGGATATTAAGTTCCATGAAGATATCTAGTAAATTCCCTATTGTAAATAATATATCATAAATGTATTATTAGTAGTAATATGCATTGCTGAGGACTGCATTTGGACAACTTTAAAGGAGATTTTCTCAATATTTAGATTTTTTTGCACCCTCAGATTCCAGATTTTCAAATATTATCATTATCAAAGATTATTAATTCTCAATTTAAAAAAAATTTAGACTGGTTTTGTGGTCCAGGGTCACAAATTATTTGTCCAGCAATGCAAAATGACTTCCCAAATGAATATGGTAACACTTTACAATAAGGTTTCATCAGCACATGAACTAAAAATGAATGTATTAATCTAAGTTAATGTTTATTATTCATAGATAATGCACTGAGAACTGCATGAATGACTGTATTTTATAACATTAACAAAGATTAACAAATGTGATGCGCATTGATGTGTTAGTTAATGCTGATGTTACCAATTATGAAGTGTTACCAATCATATTAATTATGCATTATCATTTGAGGTCAAAAACAAGGTCATGCCACAGCGAGTCATCTGCAGGGCGTGTTAATGCTACAGTTCATGAGTGGCATTGATCACATGATCACACCGCAGAGGGTTCAAAAGGTCACCGTATTATGGGCTGTAGAGCCGGGACGGGCCTGTCCTGCATCAGCTTCATCATTTCCCATCACTAATCATATTTGTGTCAATTATAATACACTCTAAAAAATTCGGGGTTAAAAACAACCCAAGTTGGGTTGAAAATTGACTAACCCAGCAATTGGGTTGTTTTAAGCAAATATTTAACCCAACCGCTGGGTTAAAATGATCCATTCACTGGGTTAAAACGACTCATTCACCTGGTTAAAACAACCCAATTGCTGGGTTAGTCAATTTTAACCCAACTTGGGTTGTTTTTAACCCAGCATTTTTTAAAGTGAACATGTAACCCAACCGCTGGGTTAAAAATGACCCATTCACTGGGTTAAAACAACCCAATTGCTGGGTTAAAACAACTCATTGACTGGGTTAAAACAACCCAATTGCTGGGTTAGTCCATTTTCAACCCAACTTGGGTTGTTTTTAATCCAACATTTTTTCGCGTGAACATTTAACCCAACCGTTGGGTTAAAACGACCCATTCACTGGGTTAAAACAACTCAATTGCTGGGTTTAAACAACTCATTGACTGGGTTAAAACAACCCAATAGCTGGGTTAGTCCATTTTCAACCCAACTTGGGTTGTTTTTAACCCAACATTTTTTAGAGTGAACATTTAACCCAACCGCTTGGTTAAAACGACCCATTCACTGGGTTAAAACAACCCAATTGCTGGATTAGTCCATTTTCAACCCAACTTGGGTTGTTTTTAACCCAACATTTTTTAGCGTGAACATTTAACCCAACCGCTGGGTTAAAATGACCCATTCACTGGGTTAAAACAACCCAATTGCTGGGTTAAAACAACCCATTCACTGGGTTAAAACAACCCAATTGCTGGGTTAAAACAACTCATTGACTGGGTTAAAACAACCCAATAGCTGGGTTAGTCCATTTTCAACCCAACTTGGGTTGTTTTTAACCCAACATTTTTTAGAGTGAACATTTAACCCAACCGCTGGGTTAAAACGACCCATTCACTGGGTTAAAACAACCCAATTGCTGGATTAGTCCATTTTCAACCCAACTTGGGTTGTTTTTAACCCAACATTTTTTAGCGTGAACATTTAACCCAACCGCTGGGTTAAAATGACCCATTCACTGGGTTAAAACAACCCAATTGCTGGGTTAAAACAACCCATTCACTGGGTTAAAACAACCCAATTGCTGGGTTAAAACAACTCATTGACTGGGTTAAAACAACCCAATAGCTGGGTTAGTCCATTTTCAACCCAACTTGGGTTGTTTTTAACCCAACATTTTTTAGAGTGAACATTTAACCCAACCGCTGGGTTAAAACGACCCATTCACTGGGTTAAAACAACCCAATTGCTGGATTAGTCCATTTTCAACCCAACTTGGGTTGTTTTTAACCCAACATTTTTTAGCGTGAACATTTAACCCAACCGCTGGGTTAAAATGACCCATTCACTGGGTTAAAACAACCCAATTGCTGGGTTAAAACAACCCATTCACTGGGTTAAAACAACCCAATTGCTGGGTTAAAACAACCCAATTGCTGGGTTAAAACAACTCATTGACTGGGTTAAAACAACCCAATTGCTGGGTTAAAACAACTCATTGACTGGGTTAAAACAACCCAATTGCTGGGTTAGTCCATTTTCAACCCAACTTGGGTTGTTTTTAATCCAACATTTTTTCGCGTGAACATTTAACCCAACCGTTGGGTTAAAACGACCCATTCACTGGGTTAAAACAACTCAATTGCTGGGTTTAAACAACTCATTGACTGGGTTAAAACAACCCAATAGCTGGGTTAGTCCATTTTCAACCCAACTTGGGTTGTTTTTAACCCAACATTTTTTAGAGTGAACATTTAACCCAACCGCTTGGTTAAAACGACCCATTCACTGGGTTAAAACAACCCAATTGCTGGATTAGTCCATTTTCAACCCAACTTGGGTTGTTTTTAACCCAACATTTTTTAGCGTGAACATTTAACCCAACCGCTGGGTTAAAATGACCCATTCACTGGGTTAAAACAACCCAATTGCTGGGTTAAAACAACCCATTCACTGGGTTAAAACAACCCAATTGCTGGGTTAAAACAACTCATTGACTGGGTTAAAACAACCCAATAGCTGGGTTAGTCCATTTTCAACCCAACTTGGGTTGTTTTTAACCCAACATTTTTTAGAGTGAACATTTAACCCAACCGCTGGGTTAAAACGACCCATTCACTGGGTTAAAACAACCCAATTGCTGGATTAGTCCATTTTCAACCCAACTTGGGTTGTTTTTAACCCAACATTTTTTAGCGTGAACATTTAACCCAACCGCTGGGTTAAAATGACCCATTCACTGGGTTAAAACAACCCAATTGCTGGGTTAAAACAACCCATTCACTGGGTTAAAACAACCCAATTGCTGGGTTAAAACAACTCATTGACTGGGTTAAAACAACCCAATAGCTGGGTTAGTCCATTTTCAACCCAACTTGGGTTGTTTTTAACCCAACATTTTTTAGAGTGAACATTTAACCCAACCGCTGGGTTAAAACGACCCATTCACTGGGTTAAAACAACCCAATTGCTGGATTAGTCCATTTTCAACCCAACTTGGGTTGTTTTTAACCCAACATTTTTTAGCGTGAACATTTAACCCAACCGCTGGGTTAAAATGACCCATTCACTGGGTTAAAACAACCCAATTGCTGGGTTAAAACAACCCAATTGCTGGGTTAAAACAACTCATTGACTGGGTTAAAACAACCCAATTGCTGGGTTAAAACAACTCATTGACTGGGTTAAAACAACCCAATTGCTGGGTTAGTCCATTTTCAACCCAACTTGGGTTGTTTTTAACCCAGCATTTTTTAGAGTGTATAGATGATTTAATTGCTTCTAAAGAAATATATGAAGAAAGAGATTAATATACAACATTTCTGACTTGAAACACAGATTTAGCACATCATGAGGCACAAACCCTCCCTCTGAACATGACACACATAACCACTGACAGACTAATAATCAACGCCTGCATAATTTATTCATGCTGCAGTGCATGCTGGGAATTCCCCAACCCTTAACAATCCCTAACATTGTTCAATATGAAGCTCTTTGTCCGTGTGACTCGTGTGAATTATTGAATGGATGTTTTTGGACCAGCGACGCCGATGTGCATTACAACACTTTAAGTCATATTCTTTATAATATTTTCATTTTTCATTCAAGTGTTGCCTTTTCAGTTTAAATGTGGAGTGACA
>NC_137112.1:3632269-3634769 GCF_949357685.1 Gobio gobio | reverse complement strand
ATAAGTGCATATATATGAGATATATTATAAAGTATATAAGTGCATATAAAGGTGTATATATGATATATATGATAAAGTATATAAGTGCATATATATGAGATATATGATAAAGTATATAAGTGCATATAAAGGTGTATATATGATATATATGATAAAGTATATAAGTTCATATATATGATATATATGATAAAGTATATAAGTGCAAATAAAGGTGTGTATATATGATATATATGATAAAGTATATAAGTGCATATATATGAGATATATGATAAAGTATATAAGTGCAAATAAAGGTGTGTATATATGATATATATGATAAAGTATATAAGTGCATATATATGAGATATATGATAAAGTATATAAGTGCATATAAAGGTGTATATATGATATATATGAAAAAGTATATAAGTGCATATATATGTGATATATGATAAAGTATATAAGTGCATATATAGGTATATACATGATATATATATATATATATATATATATATATATATATATATATATATATATATATATATATATATATATATATATATATATATATATATATATATATATATATATATATATATATGATAAAGTATATAAGTGCATATATATAGGTGTATATATGAGATATATGATAAAGTATATAAGTGCATATATAGGTATATACATGATATATATATGATAAAGTATATAAGTGCATATATAGGTGTATACATGCTATATATGATAAAGTATATAAGTGCATATATAGGTGTATATATGATAAAGTATATAAGTGCATATATAGGTGTATATATGAAAAAAATATATAAGTGCATATATACGAATGTATGTGATATACATGATAAAGTATATAAGTGAATTTATATGAGTGTATATGATAAAGTATATGAGTGAATATATATATGAATATACATGATAAAGTAAATAAATACATATATAATACAAGTATATATGATAAAGTATAAAAGAGTATAAATAAGTATAAAGATATGATTGAATCATCACTCATTCATATGATATTATTCATAATTATGGCATGTATAATTATATATTATAGTTGAAACATGATGTTAAATTTATTATTAAAATCTCATTGATATATTCTCCTACAGCAGTTTCAGTTTAGAGAACTCTCGCGAGAATGAATCTCCTGCACTGCATGCGTCTCTCCCTCCAGAGGGCGCGCGGCCGCTCAGAAAGCACACCTCAGGGCGAGTTTTGTCTTTTTAGAGGCATTTTACATGTGATACTTTTAAGTATTGGAGTCTAACGTAGACATAAAAACCCATCCCAAACAATCTTTATAAAACAATGCTTTAAAACTCACCATCATGATCGTGACAAACGCTGAGAAAAGTAACAGGTGTCACGTGACGCACGAGTGTCGGGTCGCCTTGCAAGTGGCGAACGGCGTCAAGCGCGTTTATTTATGATTATCTGTAATTTAAACATCTGCTGGACTTTTCTCTTGGTCCTGACTCTTGTAATCTTGTTTGCAATGTCTTCAGACGCGGGTGAAAAATATGTGTCTGTAGATTTTGAGGTGTTCGGGAATGTTCAGGGTGGGTATTTGTCTGTCTTTAGCAAACTTGGCGACATTAATTCATGCCACGCCTCCAAAAATAGACGTGCATTTATTTATGCCTCAGCTTAAAAAGCTTTTACGCCGACCATTGTGCATTCTTATTTCTTGATATGTTCATTATTCTGTATGACTATGTGTTAATTGTAAGCAAGCATACACATTAACAACATTTATATATGCAGTTGCACCACAAAAACTCACTTTAACAACTTTTGTCTTTTTCAGGTGTTTGCTTCAGAATGGTGAGAAATGTGTGGATACTACAAACTAAGTTTTCTTATCAAAGTTTTTTTGTTGTTGTTGCTTATAATATAACTAAGGAAGGATAGCAGAACCTACTAACACTAACCAAAAATAGAAATATGATATTATTATTTTTTTAGACAGAACTAATACAATGATATTCTACTAGAAAACAACTGATAACTGTGCAAATAAAAACAAGTGCCAGATCTACTAGATGAAAGCTTAGTCTAAACTGAAAACGGTTCGATATCTGATGTTTAGTATATATGATAAAGTATATAAGTGCATTTATACGAGTAAATATGATATATATGATAACATATATAAGTGCATATAAACAAGTATGTGATATATATGATAAAGTATATAAGTGCATATATAGGTGTATATATGAGATATATTATAAAGTATATACGTGCATATATAGGTGTATATATGAGATAAATGATAAAGTATATCAGTGCATATATATGGATGGATATATATGATAAAGTATATAAGTGCATATAAATAAGTATGTGATATACATGATAAAGTATATAAGTGCATATAAACAAGTATGTGATATATGATAAAGTATATAAGTGCATTTATACGAGTAAATATGATATATATGATAAAGTATATAAGTGCATATATACGATAAAGTACATAAGTGCATATAAACAAGTA
>NC_137112.1:3602269-3627269 GCF_949357685.1 Gobio gobio | reverse complement strand
AAATAGTGTTTAATATTATATTTATAATATATATATATATATATATATATATATATATATATATATATATATATATATATATATATATATATATATATATATATATATATATATAATTATATAACATTTATATTGTTTTTATTGTTTTTAAACTTTATTGTTTCTAACTGTTTTTATAATATAATTTATTATAATATGATATAATTTTTTTAATTTTTCAATATATTATTTTGAATGCAAGATTATTTATTATAAAAGATAAATATTATATTAAGTGAGTGTTTAATATTATGTTTTTATATATTTTATTATGTAATGTTTTAAACTATTTATAGTTTCTAACTGTTTTATAATCTAATCTAATATAAATGTAATTATCATTTAAAAAGTAAATATTTAAATATATTATTTTAATACAATATTATTTATTATAAAATATAAATATTATTTTGAGTAAGTGTTTAATATTATATTCATATGCTATATTATATACATATATTACATAATATTTATATTATAATTTTATATATTCTATTATAATTTAATATTTTTGTAAATTGTTTTGTTTATAACTTTTTTAAATTATTGTTTTTAAACTTTGTGTGTCAGTGTGTGTGTGTGTGTGTGTGTGTGTGTGTGTTTATACATAAAGTATACAAATATAATGTATATATTTCAATATTTGTAATTAATTTATTCAATATTTATATTTTTTAATAAAATAAATGAAAAACATGATCTTTTAATGTTTTCAAAATATTTATTGTTTCTAACTTTTTTTTTTTAAATGTTAAACTAAATATATCATATAAAAAGAGTATAATATTAGTATTATATTTTTATATAAATATTTTTATAATTTTTATTGTTATTTATTTATTTGGGGTCTAGTGATACTTGTAACATATTTGCAGTCACAGTTAATAAACAGTTGCTGGTGTTTTGGTGTCAAACTAGCATCGTGTTCCTGGTGCTTCACCAGAGCGAGTGAGAGTGAGTGAGTGTGTGAGAGTGTGTGAGAGTGTGTGAGAGTGAGTGTGTGTGAGAGTGTGTGAGAGTGAGTGAGAGTGTGTGAGAGTGTGTGAGAGTGAGTGAGAGTGAGTGAGAGTGAGTGAGTGTGTGAGAGTGTGTGAGAGTGAGTGAGAGTGTGTGAGAGTGAGTGAGAGTGTGTGAGAGCGTCCGGCGGATTGTTAGACTGAGCTTTATGGAAATGCAAATCTGTATGAAGAAATTCCTTCCGATCACAGTGTGTCAATGTTATCTGACTTCCTCACCGGGGGAGATGGGAAACTCCTTTCCTTCATAACACAATGAACACTACACACACTCGAGTGTGTATATACTCAGAGAACAGCTGTGCGGGTGTGTGAGAGAGAGCGGATCCGTCGTTCACAGTGTGAGAATGTTCAGCATCACCTATACAAGAAAACACAGAAATTATGTTATTAATAATGTTATTAGTGCTGTCAATCGATTAATCACATCCAAATTAAAAGCTTGGGTTTACATAAGATATGTGTGTGTACTGTGTATAATTATGTATATATAAATAATAGCATGTATACATTTTAAGTTTTTTTTAAATATTTATATATAATATAAATTATATCAATTTATATACATGCAAATATTTCTTAAACATATACATGTATGTGTGTGTATTCAATTATACACAGTACACACACGTATTATGTAAACACAAACTTTAATTTTGGATGCGATTAATTGTGATTAATCGTTTGACAGCACTAATATAAAAATATTATATATTAAATATATATTTTAGACAGGATTTTTGGGTTGTTATATAGAGGTATGCTAGTTATTATTAAATTAAGTTGTATTTTCCATAAATTAGCAGTGAAAGTCCTGTTAAAGAAATCATTTTGGTTAAATATTTTAACTACAATTCATTGAGTATCAACATATTGTCAGAAGTATGACGTCAGTGAATTAGTTGCTGTTTCTTTGCAATTATTTGTGAAATCTACTTTCTGAGTGAAAGCCAGTGTAGTTTATCCACCATATAAACGAATCCCCATGGATTTGTGCTTGTATTGCTTTTGTAACAGTAATGTGCCGCCTACTCATGTGAGAGTGTTTCCTCTTTCAGGGCTGATTTCCTCAGTATTGAGTGAACCACACCCTGGTGAAACTCCTGGCTTTCAGGTCCAAAACAAACCGGGGCCGTAACGGCTGATAACCCCAGAATAACCTGGATCCGTCTGTAATCCGTCATTCCCGCCGCTCCCAACACGATCTGCACGGCTGGCTTTATCAAAAGGGGCCGTTGCTGTAGAGATTGTGCTGTTCTCTCTGACACGGCTCCTCCTCTTCCTGGCAGGCCCATTATGAGCTGAATATTGGGCAGCCATGCAGATGGTCTGACCGCACACTCTCTTATCCAATATGAGATCAGCGCTGCGGCCCACAGGGGAGAATAATGCATTTAGAGCCCTCTGAGGAACACTGCCTGTCCGGCTTCAGTGTGTGTGTGTGTGTGTGTGTGTTTGTGTGTGTGTGTGTTTGTGCCTCGCCCTTGTTTTCCAGAAAGAAAATGGAGGCTGTTTATCCTCCTGATGGAGTTTTGTTTGCGTTTCTTATGCCGTTGTTTCTTGTCGTTCCAAAACCGGCACTGTAAAAAAAAATAAACCCGTAAAATGTACAACAGCAGCTGTAACTTTTCTGTGAAAACTGTATGTGACTGTCTCTTAAAAGGGTCATATTATGGCCCTTTTTACAAGATGTAAAACAAGTCTCTGATGTCCCCACTGTGTGTGTGTGTGTGTGTGTGTGTGTGTGTGTGTGTGTGTGTGTGTGTGTGTGTGTGTGTGTGTGTGGCATGTTTTTGTGAAATATCAGGACACAAATGTGTATAATGACATAGGTATTACAAAAAGAGGGTGAAATATGAGGACGTTCCCCATGTCCTCACTTTTCAAAATGCTTATAAATCACAGAATGAGGTTTTTTTCACAGAAAGTGAACTGCACAGTCTCCTGTGATGGGTAGGTTTAGGGGCAGTGTGTGTGTGTGTGTGTGTGTGTGTGTGTGTGTGTGTGTGTGTGTGTGTGTGTGTGTGTGTGTGTGTGTGTGTGTGTGTGTGTGAGGGGTAGGTTTAGGGGCAGTGTGTGTGTGTGTGTGTGTGTGTGTGTGTGTGTGTGTGTGTGTGTGTGTGTGTGTGTGTGTGTGTGTGTGAGGGGTAGGTTTAGGGGCAGTGTGTGTGAGTGTGTGTGTGTGTGTGTGTGTGTGTGTGTGTGTGTGTGTGTGTGTGTGTGTGTGTGTGTGTGTGTGTGTGTGTGTGTGTGTGTGTGTGTGTGTGTGTGTGTGTGTGTGTGTGTGTGTGATGGGTAGGTTTAGGGGCAGTGTAAGGGGATAAAAAATACGGTTTGTACGGTATAAAAACCATTACGCCTATGGAATGTCCTCACATTTCACAAAAACAAACGTGTGTGTGTGTGTGTGTGTGTGTGTGTGTGTGTGTGACAATTTAGCTCAAAATACCCCACAGATCATTTTTATAGCATGTTAAACTTTTTGAGGGTAAAAACATGCCATTTTTGTGTGTGTCCCTTTAAATGCAAATTAGCTGCTGCTCCCGCCCCCTTTCTAGAACAGGGCGTAGCTTCAAGAGCTCGTGTTAGCAGCTCCGATTACCTCACTAACCACTAACCCAGGAAGAAGATTGTTGTAGTCCCTACCAGCCATTTGTTGTAGTCCTTAAAAAGTAATTTCTGTATATGAAGTAAGTGAAAATACCCACAGGTAATTTTTATAGCATGTTAAAATGTTAGTTTTTGAGGCTGAGCAAAAATGTGCTGTTTTTGTGTGTATCCCTTTAAATGCAAATTAGCATTTCAAGTTCTAGAAGAGGGCGGGGCTTTAAGAGCTCGTGTTAGCAGCTCCGATTACCTCACACAGACACACACACACACTGAAAATGACAGAAACTGTTCAGCCAGAAACCGTTCGGCAACTTCCTTGCCATCAGGATTAATCTCTGGTGCCGTACACTTGCCACAAGAGCCCGTCCACACGCTGTTCTGATTGGCTGTGGTTTTTAATTGATTTTGTCGCATCTCGTAGGTGCGTCGCGTCTGGTGTGGACAGACAAGTTGCTTGATGCTTGGATCTTATCACATTGCATCTGGTTTGGACACTGTGTAACGCAGCCCAACATGGCCTAATCCCGTTTACTACGTGTTCCCGGGGGCGGGGTTTATGTAAATTTTAGGGTTAGTGATGTCACTAACCCAAGAAGAAGATTGTTGTAGTCCCTATCAGCCATTTGTAGTAGTCCTTAAAAAGTATGTGAAAATACCCACAGATAATTTTTATAGCATGTTAAAATGTTACTTTTTGAGGCTGAGCAAAAACGTGCTGTTTTTGTGTGTGTCCCTTTACATGCAAATGTGCTGCTGCTCCCCGCCCCCTTTCAAGAATAGGGCGGAGCTTCAAGAGCTCGTGTTAGCAGCTCTGATTACCTCACGCAGACACACACTGAAAATGACAGAAACTGTTCAGCCAGAAACTGTTCTGCAACTTCCTTGCCTTCAGGATTAATCTCTGGTGCCGTACACTTGCCGCGAGAGCCCGCCCACATTGTTCTGATTGGCGGTGATTTTTGATTGATTTTGTCGCATCTCGTAGTCGCGTCTGATGTGGACCGACGAATTGCTTGATGCTGGAATCTTATCGCGTCTGGTTAGAACGCAGCCCAACATGGCATCACCCCATTTGCTGCATGTTCCCGGGGGCGGTGTTTATGTAAATTTTAGGGTTAGTGATATCACTAACTCATTGTAGTCCCTACCAGCCGTTTGTTGTAGTCCTTAAAAAGTGATTTCTGTATGTGAAGTATGTGAAAATACCAACAGATCACTTTTTACAGCATGTTAAAATTGTCCATTTTGAGGCTGAGCAAAAATGTGCTGTTTTTGTGTGTGTCCCTTTAAATGCAAATGAGCTGCTGCTCCCCGCCCCCTTTCAAGAAGAGGGCGGAGCTTCAAGAGCTCGTGTTAGCAGCTCCGATTACCTCACGCACACACACTGAAAATGACAGAAACTGTTCAACCTTTTATGATCAAACCCGAGTCGGACAATGATGGAGAGGCTCCAGAAGAAGAGACAGCATGTAGAATGAGACAGGACGTTTCTGAAGGGTTAGTTAACTATCCTCAAGTCATTGATTAGCATATTCTGTCATGATAATCTATAAAGCGCTGGTGTGGGAACTGCTGTGAGATGAGCCAGAGAATATCTGCTGATGAAGAGAGAACAGGGATAGTTTAGTTTAATTACGGTTATCACTTATGTTGTCATCTTGCTTTATGACATGATATTGCATTTATTTTCGTAGTGGATTAACAATAAATGTGAAAGACCGACGACAGCTTGAGTGACTCCCAAATGTGCTCGACTACAACAACTCTTCCTCTTCTCAACATGGCCGTTGTTGTGTGTTCCCGGGGGCGGGGTTTATGTAAATGTTAGGGTTAGTGATGTCACTAACTCGTTGTAGTCCCTCCAGCCGTTTGTTGTAGTCCTTAAAAAGAGATTTCTGTAAATGCAAATATCTCCCTTTGCTTTGAACGTTGAGCGTCGTAACTTTGCAGATGTTGTTGATGTTCAAACAGCGACTCTACACACTCACTAAAGCTTAAGAAGTGAAATCCTAATCAACCGCCCCTTTAAATGTTGTCTGACGTGTTCTGTCTCTCTGTCCGTCTCTACAGGAAGCACTGGCTCAGTAAGGTAGGCAGTCCCAGCTCTCGCATCGACCGCGCTCAGTTCAGCAACGAGAGAGGCATCTCCAAACTGGAGATTCGTGGATTCGGCACGCGCTACTGAAACACACCGGCGAACAACACACTCAGATTCTGGGTAGATCTTCAGCAGATTCTCCATCTGACACTTTACACCAAGAACAAAACCGTAGCCCCACAATTGTAATTTATTACTTATATTTATTAGCATATATAGGGTTGTAAATATGAATATGTTTGATTTTATGTAAAGCAAAACACAAACGTAAGAGTTGCCAATCTGATTTTATCTACAATATGAAACATTGAACTGGATTTTCATCTTTTAAAATATTATTATTATATAGGCTGCAGGGCTCCAGAGTGCGACTAAATGGTCGCATTTTGCGACTAAAATTTGAGAGTGTGCGACTGAATTTTACATCCAGTCGCACATGTGCGACCAGTAAATTTGCCTGCTGTCGGTACTGGAGAAATTAAGAAAATACACTTACTAATTATAATTGATAGACGTTATGTCTGGCAAATTCTATCTTTGCCAGTCGTTTCTATATGAGATAATATTAAACCATTTGTTTTTGCCATTCGCAATCCAGAAGAGAGAGAAAGCGAGCGCTCTCACGTGGAGCTACAGCGAACACAACACCACAATCAGCTTAATGAGTGACGATGGCCAAGAACTAAACAAAAGTTTATTCTGCTTAAACTTTAGGGATGTGCTGTGATATTAAAATAATTTTATTTTCGATTTTGGCTTCCAAGAATTATAAAAAGAAGATGAGGTAAAACTATTCCTATAGCGCGACATCCTTCCCGACACAGCCTTGCGCTGTCATTTCTCCCTAAACCTAAACTTAACGTCAGATTCAGTGATTGTTGTAAACTGCAGTCTCTACTGTTGCTAAACTGCGGGATGTGTTTGATAATAAAGAGCTATTAAATGCACAATAATCCGCGCAAGAGACGCTGTTTCCAACTTCAACGCGGCTTATGTGTGTTTGCTGCGAAATGGACCGGCTTGCACTTAATATTTTAGGCTTCGTGTGCGCGTCTCTAAACCATCAAATAAACAACAAATAGCCGGTGTCAAAATGACCGGATTGGAGAGTAGTTATTTTAACAGTTTATATTTTAAATGGGCGTAAATAGTTTGGAGAAATAGGAGAATATTATATTATTAGTTCTACATTTGATCGGTCTTAAAGGGGCAGCGTCTAATAAACCTGCTGACGATTGAGCCATTGATTCGACTCGAACAAAAGGCAAATAGAAAATATTCACATCTCTTGAATTAATAACTTAAGCTTTTATACGCATTAATCTATCAATTTATACAGTGAAAACTATGCAGTGTTTTTTTACATTTCATTACTTTATTAGATTTCTTTGTAGGTTTGTTCTTTCTAAGCAATATTAATGTTAGCAGACCTTCCGAATGCCTGCACACTGGTCCATTTACAAATAGATGTTTTATTTTTTTGTTCAAACTTTGCGGTTTCTTTTGCTATAGATATTTTACTTTTCAGATTATAAAGCCATGTTAATTATGTTCTTAATTATGTTTTTTTATTTTTTATGAAAATAAATAAATAAAGTATAATAAAAAGAACCGGTAAGAATACTGTTAAAGTACCGGATCGATAAGCAGTATCGGTAAGAGTAGTAATACCATTAAAACCTTAACGATACCCATCCCTATTAGTAATACAGTGGAAATTAGCAGATTTGGTTAGCATGTTGATTTACGGTGTGTGCGCCCCTAAAATTTCTGGTTGTGCCCCTAAAATTTTCAGTTGGGGGTCACTGAGCTCCTAGTGAAAAAAGTTAGTCTGGAGCCCTGCGCTGTATTTATTTGATCAAAAATACAGTAAAAATTGTCAAATATATTTACTATGTTAATCAGCTGTTTTCTATGTGAAAATATAATAAAGTGCAATTTATTCCCGGTGAATTTATCATCATTACTCCAGTCTTCAGTGTCACATGACCCTTCACAAATCATTCTCATATGCTACCATTTATGGTTTATTAAAAACGATATATATTTATATTCAGCAAATATGCATTACATTAATCAAAAGTGACATTTAAAATGTTACAAAAGATTCGATTTCTAATAAATGCTGTTCTAGTCATCAAAGAATCCTGAAAAATTAAATGCATCAGTTTTTTCACGAAAATATTAACATTGATAATAATCATAAATGTTTCTTGAGCGTCAAATCCTCATATTAGAGTGATTAGTGAAGGGTCATGTGACACTGAAGACTGGAGTAATGATGATAAATTCAGCTTTGATCACATGATATAAATTACACTTTACTATATATTCACATAGAGAACGGTTATTTTAAATTGTAATAATATTTCATAATTTTTACTGTGTTTTTGATCAGAGAAATAACACAGAGACTGTGTTAAATTGTGTTATTCCATTGAATGTCCACAGCTATGATGTGAAGTTTTATCAGACTAATAAACCTCTATCAATGCATCAAAACATTGAAAAGATTGTTTTATTGCAAATAATACATTTTGACTGCTTATTAGAATGATTATGACGGGTCCTCTGTCTGTTCAGAGATATTAATATCAGCCGTCCTTTGATTCTACAAACGTTATCCTCTTTCAGGAGATCGTCACTTTATGCATAATCGACCAATCACGGCGTCCGGCGGTTCTGTTTCCGTGGAAAGCCCGGCCGATCTCTCTTAAGGTGGCGTCAGCTCCTGTGTCCATCAAAAATGCTTTCGGACTTATTGTTAACATCATAATGTCTTTAGAATTGAGCTCAAAGCGTCTCCCAGATTGAACATGTTTCCCCGGAGACACAATTACAGAGTCCCCCGGGTGTCCTTTTTCTCCCAGCATGCTTCACTTCAGCAAATCTGCGTGGTTAGGGAGGCTGGAATCCTCTTAGCTGACAGTTGTGGGATTAGATCAGAGGCTTAACGAGGGTTAGTGTGTCTTTGAATAGACGGACCGCTCTCAGGCTGATCTAGGAGCAGTTTGAGTCGCTATGAAATCTGTCAGATCCGGGCCTCTGATGGAATGTGCCGGGCTCTTTGTTTGGGATCCCGAAAGCATCTCATGGGCAGAAACACTTTCCCATTATTGAAACATTAGTGGAACGTTGTATCAAATGTGGTTCCATTAATGATCAACAACAATCATATTAATAACTGAGCAGCAAAAATGATTTCTGACGGGTCATGTGACACTGAAGACTAAGGAATAAATATGTATTCACATAGAAAACTATTCTTTTAAACTATAATAATATTTCACAATATTACTGTTTGAACTCTAATTGAAGTGGCGTTGGATTGCACCGGTCACTCAGTGTTTAATGGACTCAGGGTTTGATTGATTGGATCAGGGTTTGGTTTGGTTTGTCCGGGGTCTTTAACATTTAAAGTTAACCTGCTAAACATTTAATCTGACTTTCCCTTTAACTTCAAGACAATACACACAATGTGGACAATGTTTGTGAACGCTCATGCTTCTTTTTAATAGAGAGAATTGTATATTAAGGTTTTTTTGTGTGGTTTTGAAATATCTGGTAAAAAAAACAGTAAAAATTGTGAAATATTATTTCTCTATGTGAATATATAGTAAAGTGTCATTTATTCCTGTGATCAAATCATCATTACTCCAATCTTCAGTGTCACATGATCCTTCACAAATCATTTTTGCTGCTCAGTTATTAATGTTATCAATGTTGAAAACAGTTATAGAAGCTTAATTATTGTTTGGTTTTGGAATACATGAAATCATTCAAAAGTTTTTAAGACTTATATTAAGTATATTAATACTTTTATGTAGCAAAGGCGCATTAAATTGATCAAAAAAGACAGTAAAGACATTTATAAAATTAATAAATATTACAAAAAAGTTATATTTATATTATATATAATACTTATATTGAATTGATCACAAAATATACTGAATTAATAAATATTAGAAAAACATTCTATTTATAATAAATGCTGTTCAAGAATCCTGAAAAATTTGTTTCCAGAAAAATATGAAGCAGCACAACTTTATTTAACATTAATAATAATCATAAATGTTTCTTGAGTGTCAAATCCTCATATGAGAATGATTAGTGAAGGATCATGTGACACTGAAGACTGGAGTAATGATGATTTGATCACAGGAATAAATTACACTTTACTATATATTCACATAGAGAACAGATGATTTACATAGTAAATATATTTTACAATTTTTACTGTATTTTTGATCAAATAAATGCAGCCTTTGTGAGATGAAAAAAAAAACATTAATGTTTCCAAACTTTTGACCGGTAGTGTATGATGCTATTTAACTCATGGTTAAATGTGCAAATATATAAATAATGACTATTTTAATGTGTTTGTGCTTCTATTTACATCCGCAGTGTTTAACCACATCACATGTCAGATTGAAGCAGGGAGCCAATAACAGACAGGAAGCAGTGAAAGGACAGGAAACGAGTTTGTTTTCAGATTTCCACTGAGGTTTTTTTTCTTGGTAGTGGAAAAACTGGAATGCACATGTTCACTTCAGGAGTAATGCAAACATGGACTTTATTGTCAACAGAAAAGAGATCTACTTAAAGGGACAGTTCACCCAAAATTGTAAATTCGGTCATTAATTCCTCACCCTCATGTCGTTCCAAAACTCGTAAGACCTTCGTCCATCTTCAGAACACAAATGAAGATATTGAATTAATGTAATGAACACTTTCACACACAGTTTCCGTTGTAAAGCGTGCAGCGCTCTCGAGATCTACGGCAGCCGATGCTGTTCACGTGAGCACCACGACACGCGTGTGATGATGATGCAGGAGCTACATAAACTGCGTAGGAGAATGACACAAAATAGTTGAATAAAGTCAATATTTTTGTTTGTTTTTGCGCACAAAATGTATTCTCGTAGCTTCATGACATTAAAGGGTTAGTTCACCCAAAAATGTAAATTCTGTCATTAATGACTTCCCCTCATGTGGTTGGACACCCGTCAGACCTCCGTTCATCTTCAGACACAAATGAAGATATTTTAGTGTAAATCTGATGCTCTGAAAGGCCTCCATTGGCTCAATGGCACTTTACACTCTCAAGACCCTTAAAAGACACTAAAGACGTCGTTACAAAGTCTATCTCACTACAGTGGTTCTACAATAACTTTATGAATCGGCGAGAATAGTTTTTGTGCGCAAAAAAACCCTAAATAACGATTTATAGTGACGACGATTTCAAAACACGGCATCATGAAGCTTCGAAGCGTTATGAATCAGTGAGTCGATTCAGCAGTTTGGATCGCCAAATTTCAGCTGTTTGGCCGTTTGACACGCGATCCGAATCATCATTCGACTCACTGATTCATAACGCTTCGAAGCTTCATGAGGCCGTGTTTTGAAATCGTCATCACTATGTAAGTCGTTATTTAGGGTTTTTTTTGCGCACAAAAACTATTCTCGCCGATTCATAAAGTTATTGTAGAACCACTGTAGTGAGATGGACTTTGTAACGACGTCTTTAGTGCCTTTTAAGGGTCTTGAGAGTGTAAAGTGCATTGAGCCAATGGAGGCCTTTCAGAGCATCAGATTTACACTAAAATATCTTCATTTCTGTTCTGAAGATGAACGGAGGTCTGACGGGTGTCCAACCACATGAGGGGAAGTCATTAATGACAGAATTTTCATTTTTGGGGGAACTAACCCTTTAAGGTTGAACCACTGGAGTCACATGGACTAAACATCTTACTGTGCGTTCACACCAGACACGACTTGTGTGAATAAATCGTGCTATCCGCGTGTAGTTGGACGCTTGAACATTTTGAGTTTACTCGCGCGTGACATTCACTTCACAACAGATGCAAATTCACGTCATGGGAGGGGCTTCTGCCAGCGGCTCGTCTCTTTGTGAAATGGCTGACATGGATTGTTTAAAATACGGCGAATAAGCTCAATTTGCCGGCTTTAGCTAGCTTGTAGTCTCAATCGGGTGAATCCAGGGGGATTGGGACACTTTTTCCAAGTTATCTCAATGACAAAAAGTGTCCCAATCGCCCGGAAATCACCCTATGTATAGCTCAAACTGAGTAAAGAGCGCTTTTTACAACTCACCAGACTATCCGATCTCCTCACTCACTTTCTTCCAAGCAAGATCCTTTTTATTCCTGTTTCTATAAAGTATGAAGATGTATCGTACAGCTCCGGGGGATACACATATGAGTTTGTCCTCATTGTTGTCACTACTAGAGCAAGCTCCTGATTGGTTAATGTCTATTTAACCAAGCGATGAATGTCTATTAGCGTCTTTGCATTGACTTAACATGTAAATCACTCGCGCAAAATGCTTCATTCACGTATGGTGTGAACGCACCTTTAAACTCCAAGGACCCTGGTAAGGGTCTGGAATGACATCTTCAAGTATATACTTGAAATTTTAAATGTCTGTGGAGGAGCCCTGACCTCATATACACCATTTTGAAAGCTTAGAAAGTCTGCTTTCTGGAGATATGTATCACTAAATTACTCTGGGACCTTTTCCGCCTGGATTTGGCCGACCCTAATTGAAAAGCTTCCCACATACAGTGCTCTCTAAATACACAATACTGGTGTCATTTTACAGGAAACCCTTTGAAGTTTCATAAAACACTGCTAAAAGTGATCAACATGTAAGTATATGTTGTCTGAGCTGTAATATTTGATTTTTTGGTTATAAATTTTGAAAGTATATATCTCGGTGTGTTCTAGCACCCTGCAGACAGTTTGGGCTGTTTCCAGCATATGTCAGCAAACACTGGGAAAAATGATTTTGTGAGACTGGGATATTGCATTTATACCACTGTATCAAAGCCGTAACCATGTCTTGAACATTAGGGGGGACCATTTTTTTTTTTTTATAAAGCATAAAGAAACCGAACAGTGAACAAAATTCTAGGTCTAATTCTAGTTGGGAAATAATCCTTTTGGGACTATTGTATATTGGAGAGATTTGGGTAAAAAAGGTCATATTCCTCCCTTCAGTTCCATTTGAATAAATCTTGCATGCATACAGACAAAAATCTTTTTTTTTTTTAAGTATTTGCTGCCATCTAGTGGAAACAGCCCAAACTGTCTGCAGGGTGCTAGAGCACACATGGTTAAACACAGTGAAAAATTAATTTATAACAAAAAAATCAAAGTGCCCCTTTTTGGAGTGGGTTTATTACAGCTCAGCTCAGACAACATATACTTACATGTTTATCACTTTTAGCAGTGTTTTATGAAACTTCAATGGGTTTCCTGTAAAATGACAAGAATGCAAAATTGTGTATTTAGAGAGCACTGTATGTGGGTATGGGAAGCTTTTCAATTTGGGTCGGCCAAATCCAGGCGGAAATCCCCAAAAATGGTCCCAGAGCTATGGAGGTTAACCATGTCTTTACTTCCTTCCTGAAAGTGTTAAATTGCCGTCTATGGAGGGGTCAGAGAGCTCTCGGATTTCATTAAAAATGTCTTAATTTGTGTTCAGAATGACATGAGGGTGAGGAATTAATGACAGAATTTACATTTTTGGGTGAATTAACGCTTTAAATAGTTAAATAGTTGAACAAATTAATTAATAAATAATAAAAAGTGGGAAAAACACTTGACTTTAATTCAAAAGTGCTGCACAGATCCACAGTAGAGGCTGACATTTCTTCGGGAATCCTGCGGGAATCCCACAGGATGGGAAACAAAATCACTATTAATCACGCGATTAGGATGGGAGAGGAACAAATTTCAGCCGGAGTGGGCGGGTCCAGGAATTGTAATAACACTATGATACCAACTATATACACAAATATATCGTTTATATAAATTAACTATGGGCCCTATCTTGCACCCAGCGCAATTGACTTTGTACACCGACGCATGTGTCATTCCTATTTTGCACCCGCGCAAAGCGCGCTTTTCCCTCCACAGAAGCACGTCGCTAAACTAGTGAATGAACTTGCGCTCCCTGGGCGGTTCAGCGCAAAAAAGGAGGCGTGTTCCGGCGCAAACAATCCCTGGTGCTATTTTGCTGTTCCATTAAACAATTGCGCCAATGACCAGAAAAAACCTAGTCTAAAGTCAGTGGCGCGTTGCGCGTTGTTCATTATGCTATTTTAAGGGCGCATGCTTGACCATAATGTATAGCGTGCACAACGCGCATACACTTTGCTCATGTAATCTACACAGATGCAACAGTTATTTTTGCAAATCATAAATTGTTACACTAAAAAAATATTAACACATGAGATGACGGAAATCATTGTGGTGTGCCACGAAGATGTGAAAAAATAGGCATAAATCTAGCTTACAAATGATTCAGGCTAATTGTAATAATTAAGGATAAGAACTGTTTGCCCAATAGTGGCAAGACATATATGTATATAAGGACATCTGACAAATTGGTTTGTCCGTCAAGAACCAGGAAAAAAAATCGACTGAAAAACTGAAAAAACTGAAAGACTGAAAAAAAAAAGACTGTGAAATCACCTTTACCATAATGTACAACATTACAACTTCACTTCTCTGTCTTTCACTGCTCTTACAAGAACATCAGTCTCCTCGGCTGTGAACCGCTCCTGGCGTGCGCCTGGTAAATACGCCATAATAATAGCAATCCATAATGGAACTTGCGCACCTGCTTTTAAAGGGAATGTTGGATGACGCTCGGATTGGTTTATTCACGTTACGCCCAAACCACACCTATGAATAATGAAGCTACTTCAGACCAACCCATTTTAGATTTGCGCTGGGCGCAAGAGCCATTTATCCCGCCGGGAAAATAGCAACAGCGCCGAGACCCGCCCACAAAGTTACTTGCGCTTCGCGTTTTGACACTTGCGTTTCAGATCGTTAAAATAGGGCCCTATATGTTTTAATTGTGAACTCAATTCTAGTGTCCCGGTCTCTTTATGTTCTCCTGTTTGCTGGTTAAGTGAATGACGTGCTCCACAACAGTTGGTAGCACTAAGTTGGTATGCCAATGCCAACCACCAATAATATAAAAGAAGGAGGCTTCCCCATGCACTTTGTAGCCACGAAAATCATAATCAAAATGGAGTCAGACATGAAAGCCACGCTGCAACAACTACTGTCGGAAAATGATACCTCAGTTGTGCTCACCGGCATTTCTGGGCAGTCTGACGTAACCAAAAAGACGGCATGAAAATGGCATACGCAAGACATTTACTGCGCGTGCGTGCCTTTGTTTGTGTGTTTGCATCATAGACTGCAAAAAAATATGGACGTAGTGTCCGTGACGTCACCCAAAGGATTCTGAAGAGCAGTTTTGAAGCCGTCGCCATCTTGGCAGCGTTATCGCGCGTCACTCCTGGATAACAGAAAATGGGCAAAGGGGCGGGACGTGGGCGGAGCTGAGGTGACGTCATGACTAACAGACAGCAGACAAACGGCAATCCACCTGTCACTCAAAGTGGCCACGCCCTTAATTATGCAGAACTTTAATGTGGCGTTCACACCGGACGCGATTCGCGCGAAGGTGGACGCTTGAACATTTTGAGTTTACTCGCTTCAATCGCGCGTGAAATTTGCACGAATCGTGCGTGACATTCACTGCACAACAGACGCGAGTTCGCGTCATGGGCGGGGCTTCCGCCAGCGGCTCGTCTCGTTGAGAAATGGCTGACATGGGCTGTGTTTACACGTCTTTTTTTTGTTAAAATCTACTGTTAATGTGTGACAAAACGTAGTTTTAAGACTTTTTCAGTCGATAATGTAGTTGTTTAAAGCTCAAATCTGTGGTTTATTTATATAAAGAGTGCCTATTTGAACATTTTATCTGGTGTTTTCGGAGTTGTGAGCTTCAGTGGATCAGCGGCGCTCGTCAAAGCCGGCGAGAGCAGCCTTTCCTCGGCCAGTCCTTCTGCCGTCTCTGATGTCTCTGTGGCGTCTCGAGCTATAATTCGTCTTGTAACGGCCGATCTTTGCTCTCATGGATCTATAATTTGTTCCCTGGCAAATTGTTTAGGCTGAGGGCAAAGAGAAGTTTCATTACTTTATATTTTTAGGCTATAACTGTACGTTGCAGTTGTAACGTTAGCCTACTAGCACTGACTTTGAATGTTTGACTGAATTGTTTGCTTTATTTCATGTATAGCTTGTTATACATTACTTATACTATTGTATTATTGATCAAACATAAACTTGCATTTAACAAAAAGAGACTGGGTTGTGTTTCATGTCATTTAATGTTATCACAGTGATAATCATATTGTCTGAACCAGATATTAATTTACAGATTTTCTCCTCATTGTTGTCACTACTAGAGCAAGCTCCTGATTGGTTAACGCGGCGCGAAATATCCGCTAAAGTTCAAAACGCTCAATCGCACGAATCGCGCCGCAGAATGCCATTTCGCGTCTCTGCATTGACTTAACATGTAAATCACTCGGGCGAATCGCGTCCGGTATGAACGCACCATAAGGCTTTATATAATGTAAACGAATGAGTTATAAAATAATTCACCCCCCTCACAGTCGTCATGAAGGACAAAATTAGCCGTACAGACCAAAAGCACAATTTGTCCCAGACTGTAAACATGTGTTCTTCTGCTGTAAAGTTGGCCATTTTAACATGAGCTCAATGAGATTCTGCTCCTTCTGGAGTCTGTCTCTAGTGGCCAGTCCATGAACTGCAGTTTAACTCACTTCTGTATCGGCTTCAAGAGAATCTGCGGGAGGTGGCACTTGGTTTGCATAGATGATTTACATGGATTTTAATGTGTGTGCATTGTTTAAGATGAGCTTTAAGTTCAATAAAATAACAAAAACGAAATTTTGGATTTTTATTCAATAAGTGGGCATGCTGTGATCTGTACAGGATTTTATTACTCTGACAGATTCCAGACAAAAAAAAACTAGGGCTGTCAAAAGATTAATCGCGATTAATCGCATCCAAAATAAAAGTTTGTGTTTACATAATATATGTGTGTGTACTCTGTTAATTATTATTTATATATAAATACACACACAAGCATGTATATATTTAAGAACAAAATATAATTTTTATATATAAAACATTTATATTTATATATATATTATAGATTATATAAATGTATATACAGTATATACATGCAAATATTTCTTAAATATATACATAAATGTGTGTGTATTTATATATAAATAATAATTAACAGAGTACACACACATATATTATGTAAACACAAACTTTTATTTTGGATGCGATTAATCGCGATTAATCTTTTGACAGCCCTAAAAAAACACAACACGGGAGTGGGAGGGAACGGGAGTCATTCTTCTGAGTCATTTTCCCCCAGTTTTTTCATGAGATTGGAATGGGACAGGATATTTTTTTGTGGGAGTGGGACGGGAGAGGTTTGAAAATACACTCCCGTGTCTCCCTCTAATCCACAGTGATGGTCAGAAGGCAAAATCATGGTATATTTTGATTTATTCCATAGTACTGAATGATTATATTCATATGCAATGGTAATCATCTTCATCATCACATTACTGTTCAAAAGTTTGAGGTCATTATGATTTTTTTATTCAGCAATGACACACTAAATTGATCAAAAGTGACAGTATACTTATACATTGTAGGGCTGCACAATATATCGAAATATCGCAAATGTACATATTCCAATATGCATATCGCAAGGGCACGCAATATCTGAATGAATCTAATAGGCTACTTCAACATTGTGAACATTTTACGTTTTAGGTTGATGCATATAGCAGAGAATAGACTGGGCACACGACTGTTACTAATGTGATTTGCTTGACATTAAAAAGAGTTATTAAATAAAATAACTTAAGAAAAACAACTCCTTGCAGTCTCGCGCTGTCTGACACACACACCAAAGCCGTTCGTCTTGTCACACACTCAAATTGTCAAATACGCACAGTTATGTCAAAATGGCCGTCTTGATGAGTATTCATATAAACATATCAGTTGGGGAAAGAAATCGAATGTGTGTCAATATGATCCGTGCATTAGGTCTTAAAGTGACAGCCTGCTAATACAGTAAACATGCTAATACAGTGAACATGTTAATACAGTAAACCTGCTAATACAGTAAACATGCTAATACAGTAAACCTGCTAATACAGTAAACATGCTAATACAGTGAACATGTTAATACAGTAAACCTGCTAATACAGTAAACATGCTAATACAGTAAACCTGCTAATACAGTAAACATGCTAATACAGTGAACCTGCTAATACAGTAAACCTGCTAATACAGTAAACCTGCTAATACAGTAAACATGCTAATACAGTAAACCTGCTAATACAGTAAACATGCTAATACAGTAAACCTGCTAATACAGTAAACCTGCTAATACAGTAAACCTGCTAATACAGTAAACCTGCTAATACAGTGAACATGTTAATACAGTGAACCTGCTAATACAGTAAACCTGCTAATACAGTAAACATGCTAATACAGTAAACCTGCTAATACAGTAAACCTGCTAATACAGTAAACATGCTAATACAGTAAACCTGCTAATACAGTAAACCTGCTAATACAGTAAACCTGCTAATACAGTGAACATGTTAATACAGTAAACCTGCTAATACAGTAAACCTGCTAATACAGTAAACATGCTAATACAGTAAACCTGCTAATACAGTAAACCTGCTAATACAGTAAACATGCTAATACAGTAAACATGCTAATACAGTAAACCTGCTAATACAGTAAACCTGCTAATACAGTAAACCTGCTAATACAGTAAACATGTTAATACAGTAAACATGCTAATACAGTAAACCTGCTAATACAGTAAACCTGCTAATACAGTAAACCTGCTAATACAGTAAACATGCTAATACAGTAAACCTGCTAATACAGTAAACATGCTAATACAGTAAACCTGCTAATACAGTAAACATGTTAATACAGTAAACATGCTAATACAGTAAACCTGCTAATACAGTAAACCTGCTAATACAGTAAACCTGCTAATACAGTAAACCTGCTAATACAGTAAACCTGCTAATACAGTAAACATGCTAATACAGTAAACCTGCTAATACAGTAAACATGTTAATACAGTAAACCTGCTAATACAGTAAACCTGCTAATACAGTAAACATGCTAATACAGTAAACCTGCTAATACAGTAAACATGTTAATACAGTAAACCTGCTAATACAGTAAACCTGCTAATACAGTAAACATGCTAATACAGTAAACATGTTAATACAGTAAACCTGCTAATACAGTAAACCTGCTAATACAGTAAACATGCTAATACAGTAAACCTGCTAATACAGTAAACCTGCTAATACAGTAAACATGTTAATACAGTAAACCTGCTAATACAGTAAACATGTTAATACAGTGAACATGTTAATACAGTAAACCTGCTAATACAGTAAACCTGCTAATACAGTAAACATGTTAATACAGTGAACATGTTAATACAGTAAACCTGCTAATACAGTAAACATGCTAATACAGTGAACATGTTAATACAGTAAACCTGCTAATACAGTAAACATGCTAATACAGTAAACCTGCTAATACAGTAAACCTGCTAATACAGTAAACATGCTAATACAGTAAACATGCTAATACAGTAAACCTGCTAATACAGTAAACCTGCTAATACAGTAAACATGCTAATACAGTAAACCTGCTAATACAGTAAACCTGCTAATACAGTAAACATGTTAATACAGTAAACCTGCTAATACAGTAAACCTGCTAATACAGTAAACATGTTAATACAGTAAACCTGCTAATACAGTAAACCTGCTAATACAGTAAACATGCTAATACAGTAAACCTGCTAATACAGTAAACATGTTAATACAGTAAACCTGCTAATACAGTAAACCTGCTAATACAGTAAACCTGCTAATACAGTAAACATGCTAATACAGTAAACATGCTAATACAGTAAACATGTTAATACAGTAAACCTGCTAATACAGTAAACCTGCTAATACAGTAAACATGCTAATACAGTAAACCTGCTAATACAGTAAACATGTTAATACAGTAAACCTGCTAATACAGTAAACCTGCTAATACAGTAAACATGTTAATACAGTAAACCTGCTAATACAGTAAACCTGCTAATACAGTAAACATGTTAATACAGTAAACCTGCTAATACAGTAAACATGCTAATACAGTAAACCTGCTAATACAGTAAACCTGCTAATACAGTAAACATGTTAATACAGTAAACCTGCTAATACAGTAAACCTGCTAATACAGTAAACATGCTAATACAGTAAACCTGCTAATACAGTAAACATGTTAATACAGTAAACCTGCTAATACAGTAAACATGTTAATACAGTAAACCTGCTAATACAGTAAACCTGCTAATACAGTAAACCTGCTAATACAGTAAACCTGCTAATACAGTAAACATGCTAATACAGTAAACCTGCTAATACAGTAAACCTGCTAATACAGTAAACATGCTAATACAGTAAACCTGCTAATACAGTAAACATGCTAATACAGTAAACATGCTAATACAGTAAACCTGCTAATACAGTAAACATGCTAATACAGTAAACCTGCTAATACAGTAAACATGCTAATACAGTAAACATGCTAATACAGTAAACCTGCTAATACAGTAAACATGCTAATACAGTAAACCTGCTAATACAGTAAACATGTTAATACAGTAAACATGCTAATACAGTAAACCTGCTAATACAGTAAACATGCTAATACAGTGAACATGTTAATACAGTAAACCTGCTAATACAGTAAACCTGCTAATACAGTAAACCTGCTAATACAGTAAACATGCTAATACAGTAAACCTGCTAATACAGTAAACCTGCTAATACAGTAAACCTGCTAATACAGTAAACATGTTAATACAGTAAACCTGCTAATACAGTAAACCTGCTAATACAGTAAACCTGCTAATACAGTAAACCTGTTAATACAGTAAACCTGCTAATACAGTAAACCTGCTAATACAGTAAACCTGCTAATACAGTAAACCTGCTAATACAGTAAACATGCTAATACAGTAAACCTGCTAATACAGTAAACATGTTAATACAGTAAACCTGCTAATACAGTAAACCTGCTAATACAGTAAACCTGCTAATACAGTAAACCTGTTAATACAGTAAACCTGCTAATACAGTAAACCTGCTAATACAGTAAACCTGCTAATACAGTAAACCTGCTAATACAGTAAACATGCTAATACAGTAAACCTGTTAATACAGTAAACCTGCTAATACAGTAAACCTGCTAATACAGTAAACCTGCTAATACAGTAAACATGTTAATACAGTAAACATGCTAATACAGTAAACCTGTTAATACAGTAAACCTGCTAATACAGTAAACCTGCTAATACAGTAAACCTGCTAATACAGTAAACATGTTAATACAGTAAACCTGCTAATACAGTAAACATGTTAATACAGTAAACCTGCTAATACAGTAAACATGTTAATACAGTAAACCTGCTAATACAGTAAACATGTTAATACAGTAAACCTGCTAATACAGCAAACCTGCTAATACAGTAAACATGCTAATACAGTAAACCTGCTAATACAGTAAACCTGCTAATACAGTAAACCTGCTAAACCTGCTAATACAGTAAACCTGCTAATACAGTAAACATGCTAATACAGTAAACCTGCTAATACAGTAAACCTGCTAATACAGTAAACATGCTAATACAGTAAACCTGCTAATACAGTAAACATGCTAATACAGTAAACCTGCTAATACAGTAAACATGTTAATACAGTAAACCTGCTAATACAGTAAACCTGCTAATACAGTAAACCTGCTAATACAGTAAACCTGCTAATACAGTAAACATGTTAATACAGTAAACCTGCTAATACAGTAAACCTGCTAATACAGTAAACCTGCTAATACAGTAAACCTGCTAATACAGTAAACATGCTAATACAGTAAACCTGCTAATACAGTAAACATGCTAATACAGTAAACATGCTAATACAGTAAACCTGCTAATACAGTAAACATGCTAATACAGTAAACCTGCTAATACAGTAAACATGCTAATACAGTAAACCTGCTAATACAGTAAACATGTTAATACAGTAAACATGCTAATACAGTAAACCTGCTAATACAGTAAACATGCTAATACAGTGAACATGTTAATACAGTAAACCTGCTAATACAGTAAACCTGCTAATACAGTAAACCTGCTAATACAGTAAACATGCTAATACAGTAAACCTGCTAATACAGTAAACCTGCTAATACAGTAAACCTGCTAATACAGTAAACATGTTAATACAGTAAACCTGCTAATACAGTAAACCTGCTAATACAGTAAACCTGCTAATACAGTAAACCTGTTAATACAGTAAACCTGCTAATACAGTAAACATGCTAATACAGTAAACCTGCTAATACAGTAAACCTGCTAATACAGTAAACATGCTAATACAGTAAACCTGCTAATACAGTAAACCTGCTAATACAGTAAACCTGCTAATACAGTAAACATGCTAATACAGTAAACCTGCTAATACAGTAAACCTGCTAATACAGTAAACCTGCTAATACAGTAAACCTGCTAATACAGTAAACATGTTAATACAGTAAACCTGCTAATACAGTAAACCTGCTAATACAGTAAACCTGCTAATACAGTAAACATGCTAATACAGTAAACCTGCTAATACAGTAAACCTGCTAATACAGTAAACATGCTAATACAGTAAACCTGCTAATACAGTAAACCTGCTAATACAGTAAACCTGCTAATACAGTAAACCTGCTAATACAGTAAACCTGCTAATACAGTAAACCTGCTAATACAGTAAACCTGCTAATACAGTAAACCTGCTAATACAGTAAACATGCTAATACAGTAAACCTGTTAATACAGTAAACCTGCTAATACAGTAAACCTGCTAATACAGTAAACCTGCTAATACAGTAAACATGTTAATACAGTAAACATGCTAATACAGTAAACCTGCTAATACAGTAAACCTGCTAATACAGTAAACCTGCTAATACAGTAAACCTGCTAATACAGTAAACATGTTAATACAGTAAACATGCTAATACAGTAAACCTGCTAATACAGTAAACCTGCTAATACAGTAAACATGCTAATACAGTAAACCTGTTAATACAGTAAACCTGCTAATACAGTAAACATGCTAATACAGTAAACCTGCTAATACAGTAAACCTGCTAATACAGTAAACCTGCTAATACAGTAAACATGCTAATACAGTAAACATGCTAATACAGTAAACCTGCTAATACAGTAAACATGCTAATACAGTAAACATGCTAATACAGTAAACCTGCTAATACAGTAAACCTGCTAATACAGTAAACATGTTAATACAGTAAACCTGCTAATACAGTAAACATGCTAATACAGTAAACCTGCTAATACAGTAAACCTGCTAATACAGTAAACCTGCTAATACAGTAAACATGTTAATACAGTAAACCTGCTAATACAGTAAACATGCTAATACAGTAAACCTGCTAATACAGTAAACCTGCTAATACAGTAAACCTGCTAATACAGTAAACATGTTAATACAGTAAACCTGCTAATACAGTAAACATGTTAATACAGTAAACCTGCTAATACAGTAAACATGTTAATACAGTAAACATGCTAATACAGTAAACCTGCTAATACAGTAAACCTGCTAATACAGTAAACATGTTAATACAGTAAACCTGCTAATACAGCAAACCTGCTAATACAGTAAACATGCTAATACAGTAAACCTGCTAATACAGTAAACCTGCTAATACAGTAAACATGCTAATACAGTAAACCTGCTAATACAGTAAACCTGCTAATACAGTAAACCTGCTAATACAGTAAACCTGCTAATACAGTAAACCTGCTAATACAGTAAACCTGCTAATACAGTAAACCTGCTAATACAGTAAACATGTTAATACAGTAAACCTGCTAATACAGTAAACCTGCTAATACAGTAAACCTGCTAATACAGTAAACATGTTAATACAGTAAACCTGCTAATACAGTAAACCTGCTAATACAGTAAACCTGCTAATACAGTAAACCTGCTAATACAGTAAACCTGCTAATACAGTAAACCATACAGTAAACCTGCTAATACAGTAAACCTGCTAATACAGTAAACCTGCTAATACAGTAAACCTGCTAATACAGTAAACCTGCTAATACAGTAAACCTGCTAATACAGTAAACCTGCTAATACTGTAAACCTGCTAATACAGTAAACCTGCTAATACAGTAAACCTGCTAATACAGTAAACATGTTAATACAGTAAACCTGCTAATACAGTAAACATGTTAATACAGTAAACCTGCTAATACAGTAAACCTGCTAATACAGTAAACATGTTAATACAGTAAACCTGCTAATACAGTAAACCTGCTAATACAGTAAACCTGCTAATACAGTAAACCTGCTAATACAGTAAACATGTTAATACAGTAAACCTGCTAATACAGTAAACATGTTAATACAGTAAACCTGCTAATACAGTAAACCTGCTAATACAGTAAACATGTTAATACAGTAAACCTGCTAATACAGTAAACATGTTAATACAGTAAACATGCTAATACAGTAAACATGCTAATACAGTAAACCTGTTTATACAGTAAACCTGCTAATACAGTAAACCTGCTAATACAGTAAACATGCTAATACAGTAAACATGCTAATACAGTAAACCTGCTAATACAGTAAACCTGCTAATACAGTAAACATGCTAATACAGTAAACCTGTTTATACAGTAAACATGCTAATACAGTAAACATGCTAATACAGTGAACATGTTAATACAGTAAACCTGCTAATACAGTAAACCTGCTAATACAGTAAACCTGCTAATACAGTAAACATGTTAATACAGTAAACCTGCTAATACAGTAAACCTGCTAATACAGTAAACCTGCTAATACAGTAAACCTGCTAATACAGTGAACATGTTAATACAGTAAACATGCTAATACAGTGAACATGTTAATACAGTAAACCTGCTAATACAGTAAACCTGCTAATACAGTAAACCTGCTAATACAGTAAACATGTTAATACAGTAAACCTGCTAATACAGTAAACCTGCTAATACAGTTAACATGCTAATACAGTAAACCTGCTAATACAGTTAACATGCTAATACAGTAAACCTGCCGCTGTCTGTCAAACAGCAGAAGAAAAAGAGAAAATCACTCAGTGCTCTTGGCTGAATAACCTTTATAGCTTTATTATGCATCAG
>NC_137112.1:3572269-3597269 GCF_949357685.1 Gobio gobio | reverse complement strand
TGAAAAATGTACCAAAGTGACTTTAGGACTCCACAAACACCTTTAAAGCACCACAGAAGCAACATAAGAACAAACACGTCACAATATTCCTCATTTACATAATTAATGAGCAGAATAAAGGGGTGTGGCCTGGTTGAGTTAGTTAGTCGTGTGTTGAAACTGCCGGTTATGGTAATGGGCGGGACATTTCCCAAAGACCAATCACAACACACTGCTCCAGCCGACCAATCAGAGCACAGTGTGCTTTTCAGGAGGAGGGGCTTCATAGAGACAGGAAGTAAACAGAGTTACTGATAGACTGGGAAGAGAGGAGCCGCAACACTGGAGAATATGAGGAAATAATCAACAACACAAATCAAGGTCTTTAACTGAACAGGATCTGACACACACTCAAGCTGCTCTGGCAGTTTTACACTCATTGTGTCGTGTCACTCTACATGTGCGGATGCATAAATCAAGTTCCCGTACACGTTTGAAGTGACAGTAGTGTTACAGTTCTTCACACTCAGGTTTAGCACAGCTCACACACTCTGGTAAATGAAGCCCAGCTGAGCATCACTGACATGGCAAATGACTTGCAGGACAGGAATGAATCATTG
This sequence comes from Gobio gobio, assembly GCF_949357685.1. Taxonomy (NCBI): domain Eukaryota; kingdom Metazoa; phylum Chordata; class Actinopteri; order Cypriniformes; family Gobionidae; genus Gobio; species Gobio gobio. The sequence goes on along the minus strand of NC_137112.1, from coordinate 3,596,670 downwards.
TCAGGATCTGCATCTGCACTAGAGGCTGAAATATACCATTCATGTGTTTTTGCATTGCGTTTTTAACACAAACAAACTAATAAACTGATGCATATTAATCAGTCATACAGTCAAAATTAGACACCTTCAACATTCCTCACATTATCACAGTCGGCCGAAAGTTTACTTGATAAAGTTTTAAATATGGATATTTTTCTTACACAAACGCATCGATTCGCTTCAGAAGGCCTTTATTAACACCCCAGAGCCGTGTGGAGCAGTTATATGACGGACAGATGCACTTTTTATGGACTTCAGAAACAGAGCAACTATGAATCAAATTCTAATGTTTGGATTAGCCTGGACTTTTGTAATATAACTCAGATTATATTCGTCTGAAAGAAGAATGTCATTCACACCTCGGATGACTTGAGGGTGAGTAAATCATGGGCTAATTTTCATTTCTGGGTGAACTATCCCTTTAAGAAATATCAAATAATGGGGAGGGGGACAATTTGGCCATTTTCAATTGTTATCCCCCTCAATGCCTCTGGTGGTTACGGCCCTGGTCCAAACCCTAGTTTGGGTGAACCGTCCCTTTAAAAATGTCCCCTTCTTCTCTCTGTCTCTCGCCTGTCTCACATTCCAGAGCGCAGAGGGGTCGCGTTTGCCCTCGGCGGGGACGGCAAACCTGTTGACCCGCTCTCAGCTGGCCTGGCTCACACACACACACACACACACACACACACACTCACTGGCCTGGCTCTCCTCTCAGCAGATGTGGGACAGAAGACAGGCCCGTCCCACCAGCAGGACCCCAGAGACCAGCGCTCCCAGAGACGGAGGAGGAGGGGAATCCCAGAATCCCAGAATCCCAGAATCAACTCATGGCCTGTCAAGAGCATATTTCACAAAGACAAAAAATATATTTTGCGTAAAGAACAAGCATATTTACCCTAAATTCTTATTTATATATTATTTATTGGTAATAATACATATTATTTTATATATTAAATAACTTACACCTGCCAGAAAATTACTGTGTGCTATAACTACACTGTAAAAAAAATCCCCGTAAAATGTACGGTAAAAAAACGGCAGCTGTGGTTGCCAGAACTTTACCGTAGAAAATACGGCAGTAACGTTTTAGGTTTTTAGGGACAGCACCATATAATTTAAAAGTTTATAATGCAATAATTACGGTTAAAAAAGGTTTTATTTTACAGTTCAAACAGTATAATTTAAAGGTTTATATTGTAATGATTATGTTTACACAGTAAACAATTTACGGTAAAAAAAACACATTTCATTAACTGAAAAAATGTTAAATTACCAACCTATTGAAATACTAATATCTGTTATGTACCTTTGAAATATTCGGACAACCACCAATCACAGCGGAGATGAGAATCATGTGATGAATCAAAGCTCATCACAAGCAGCTTTTAAGAGGACAATACCAATATATAGAAGGTGCTCAGTGTCATTCACACAAACACTAAACACCATCATGGTAAAACACAAAACTTTGCATTAAAAAAATGCAATAAACATTAATTTAACAACATCAGATGTAACATAAAACCCTAATGTACATAAGTGATTAGAAAAAAACAAAGAAGAAACATAGTTATTGCAATGAAAATACATCGAAGGCGAAGAATCACGCAGGGAATTCTGGGAAAGTCAATTTACGGGTTTTTCACTGTAAATTACACAATGACTTGTTCTCTTTCACTTCCAAAAACTGTAAATTTAACAGTATTTTACTGTAAAATTAAATGAAATGTAAGGTTAGATCTATTAGTTATTCACCGTATATAGTACAGAAACTTTCTGTTAACCAATTAACTGTTTTTCACCGTAGCATTTTTACAGTAAAATACCGTTAAAATCACAGTCATTTTTTACAGTGTAGTATTGTTCAAAAAGTGTTTCATATATTATTTTCTTCTCAGAGTATCATTTCCAAACTATTATAGGACACTTTTATTTTTATATTTGGGTCATTGACGAAAAAATCTAGTTAATTTTGAAACCATTTTTTAGATTTACTAAGTGTTAACAATGAGATGATGTGGTTTTTACAGTCATTTTTTTTTATAAGAGAGACCAAAAATTCATTCGGTTTAAGCATGAATATATTTAAAATTATTAATTATTCATGCAGATAATTATTATTCAGTTATTCATAAATATTGCTAGCTAGCAAAAGAACAATCAAATATCAAACGTGCATGAGTGAAAACATGAATATTTCAACACACTTTGCTTCAGGACTGTGTGGTCCTTTGCAGGCGTCTGAATGATGTCACATCCTGTCACATGATATTGACCGCATGACTTGATTCAAAATGGTGCCTTTATATCGGATCGGTTTCTCTGACATTCTTTCTCATAACAAAGCGACGACTTCTACACAAAATTTTAATACCATTTTGCACTATTGTTATTAATCATGCCAGAATAAACAAATATATACATTTATTACATTATAAGATATTTTAAACACAAATGGCTGTATTGGACGATTAAACCGAATGACCTTTTGACACTTTAAAATATGTAAAATATCATTAAAACCTTTTGGATTCAAGTTGTTCTTCCTCACAAACTTTGGATGTCATATATATATATATAATTATGGCCTTTAGACAAAAAAAAATGACCCCTCACGTCATTGACCCATTTTCAGTTTGTTGTGATTTTGTCATTTTATTAGTTATAGCTTTAATTATTTAATTTTTTATAAGGTTTCATACGTTAACATGAACTAACTTCTTCTACCGCAGTTAGTCTCAACATTTATTAATACATCATTAATATCACAATTTGTATTTGTTAACATTAGTAAATGCAAATAACATGAACATGAATATTTGAAGGTTATAAAATATTTTGCTCATGGTAGTTAATGCATTATCTAATGTTAACAAATGAGACATTGTAAAGTATTACAATATATTTAATTGATATACATATAGTATTTATTATACATATTAGTATTTATTATATTATTTATTAATATATTTATACATTGTGGTAATTGTATTGCCGTATTTTTTAATTGAGAATATTCAATTAATATTTTAAAATGTTATCAAGTAATAGTTACATTTTTTCATATAAATTTTTGAATTGAGAAAGGAATAAAAGCAACTAAAAAGTTTTAATTGTCATGAAAATGTCGCAATGCAAAAAATAATCATTATGGTTATACAAAAAGGCTTCATTTGTATGGCAAAAATATTATATTTTTTTTTGTGGTGAAATATGACCTGGACATGTTTGAGATTCGTACATTAACTGAGGCCTGCATGTATACCTCCTGTCCCACATTAGTCTGTGTCCACTCCTTTAGGCTGCGATCATGTCATTAATATCTCCAGCTGTTGATGATGTGTCTTAATGTTTACTTGAATTAAAGCCTCTAATGAAAATGTGACCATTTATTTATTTGATAACTTTCTCCTTACACCTGCCTGACAAACTGAGGGACAAGTGGATCAAATCACCCATAATCAAATGAGCTTATCTTGTTTTGTTCAGACTGTATATGTTTAATAATTAAGATTAAGTATAGGCCAGTCCATAACCAGGATGACATGTGGACAAAATGAAAACAGCTTGTCCTTGTTGGCTGGACAGACAATTTCCAGACCCACCCAACAACAGGAAGTCCATTCTGGTGCTTTGTGTATCAAAGGCCTTCTCTTTGAATTATGAATGTGTGTGTGTGTGGCTGCGTGTTCTTCATCTGATTGGAGAAGATGTGAATACTTCATCAGCATATTTGAACTGACCCCTTTAACAACAATAGCTATATTGACTTACAAGGTGAGTGTAGGCCTACAGAAGCAATAGAGTGCCGAAGTAATGACGTCACTTTGTAGGCCAAAACGCGGAAGTGAGTTAGCATTTTAGCCCTACGGGTTCCCTCGCCCTAAAGTCTATGGGTTTTTTGAATGGGTTTTTGCTAAATCGCCTGAAATAAGGTCTGTGGTTAACAAAGCCTCTAAATATTTTCACGTTTTGATCTATGACATAAAACACATTAGTTAAAACCTGCTTGTGATTTTTTAAAACTTTATTGTGTCTTAAAAACGATGGTTGCTAACAAGTTGCTAAAAGGGACTACATCCTTTGGCGGGGACTTTAGACGTCATCGTGACAAACAGGCAATCTCTCACTAGCCCGCGTTTCAGCCTGGTTTCATGAAGAACTTATGTGGCGTGAATAAATCGCGCTATTCGCGCTAAGTTGGATGCTTGAACATTTGGAGTTTACTCTCTTCACATGTTCGTCTCGTTGAGAAATGGCTAACATGGGCTGTGTTTACACGTCTTTTTGTGTTAAAATCTACTGTTAATGTGTGACAAAACTTAGTTTTAAGACTTTTTCAGTCGATAATGTAGTTGTTTAAAGCTCAAATCTGTGGTTTATTTATAAGAAGAGTGCCTATTTTAACATTTTATCTGGTGTTATCGGAGTTGTGAGCTCCGGCGGTCAGCGCTTGTTTAGCCGGCGAGAGTTGACTTTCCTCGGCTAGTCCTTCTGACGTCTGCCGCTGGCTCTGATGTCTCTGTGGCGTCTCCAGCTATAATTAGTCTTGTGGAGATTTAACGGCCCATATTTGCTCTCATGGATCTATAATTTGTTCCCTGGCAAATCGTTTAGGCTGAGTGCAAAGATAAGTTTCATTACTTGTTTATTTTTAGGCTATAACTGTACGTTACCGTCGTAAGTTAGCCGACTAGCACTGACTTTGAATGTTTGACTAAATTGTTTGCTTTATTTCATGTGTAGCTTATTATACGTTTTGTATTAATGATCATACATAAACTTGCATTTAACAAAAAGAGACTGGGTTGTGTTTCATGTCATTTAATGTTATCACAGTGATAATCATATTGTCTGAAAAAAACATTAACAAAAGATAAATCTCAGAGAGGCACTCATAAACAAAATTAGTTTCTAACATTTTTGGAAAAAACGAATGGGCAATATTTCTCATGAAAAAGTGGATAAGTGTTCATACACAGCGCAGATCATAATGAGCGAGCGTGCTTTTAAATAAAGTTTGAGGAAGCTTGATGATGACGTTGATCCGCGACCATGGTGTGCTGTAGTCCGTTTATAGCCTACCGTTAGCATTTTATATCTGACGGCTTTATTTGGGCTTCAAAATGTATACATTTTGGATTAACTTGTAAAGATTATCTTGGTAGACAAAACGTGTAAGGTTCATAACTCTTTGTTGAACACAGATCTTATTTTTTGCGATTTTCCAAAAGTCTATGGGGAAAATGAATGGCTTTTTGATCGAGGGAACCCATGCGCCGCTAACTTCCGGGTTGGCCTACAAAGTGACGTCATTACTTCGGCACTCTATAGCATCGCGTTTAAAATTGCCCATGTGCACCAAAAATAGTTTTAGGCTGCAAAAACAGGTTTTTATGCATCATATTTCAATATTATATCAAAGCATCACAGGTGTCTGGCCTCAACGCTGTATATCCACTGGCCTTAGAACAGCCCATAGCCTACTGGTGATAGCGAATCAGTCGCTCTTTTGAGTCGATTCTTCTGAACTGATTCGTAAAGCTTTTGCAAATCACAGGGTAACACAAATGTATGGGCGCACAATATGAGGTAGGCTAACCATACACAACGTTTGCCACAATCTTGGTAGGAAGATAACAAAGATTAACAATAATATAGGTATCTAACTACAAAAAAATGAATATTAATATGCCTAAACGCGCGTGCACCGTGACCGTCGAGCAAACGCGTTTGAGACAATTCAAACGAAGACCTAGTTTTTGAACCGGAGAAAAATCCAGACATCATTTGACAGTTAGGCCTATTATTCGATGAGATGGCAAAAGTAATTAATTCAACCGAAATCGGTTCATTGAAACAATTGAATCGACTCTCTGAAACGAATCAAACATCTCTCTACTATGATAAAGGCCGCAAGAAAAGTCGCGACCAAGCTAGCCTTTGTTCATACACATCTGAACGTGCAATGTGAGAGTCGAATCTGTGAGTCAATTCATTTAAACGACCGAATTGATTCGCTAAAACAAATCAAACGTCTCTCCGCTACTATGAGAGTCGCAATCACGCTAGACTTAATTTATTAACATCTGAACATCGCGGGAGACGAATCGGTGAGTAGGTTCATTGAAACAATTGAATCGACTCTCTGAAACGAATCAAACGTCTCTCTACTATGATAAAGGCCGCAAGAAAAGTCACGATCACGCTAGACATTGTTCAAACACATCTGAACGCGCAACGTGGGAATCGAATCTGTGAGTCGGTTCATTTAAACGACCAAATCGACTCTCTAAAACAAATCAAACATCTCTCCGCTACTATGAGAGTCCCAATCACGCTAGACTTCATTTATTAACATCTGAACATCGCGGGAGACGAATCGGTGAGTAGGTTCATTGAAACGATCGAATCGACTCGCTGAAATGAATCAAACATCTCTCTGCTACTATAAATAGCAAGAAAAGTCTTGATCTAGCTTGATTTCATTCATAAGCATCTGAACAACCTGGGAGTCAAATCTGTGAGTCAGTTCATTTCAACGATCGAATCGATTTGCTGAAACAAGTCAAACATCTACTATGATGAAGGCCGCAATTTCAAAACAAAAACAAAAGTCACGATCAGGCAAGACTTAATTCATAAGTAGGCCTATATGAACATGGCGGGAGATGAATCAGTGAGTCAGTTAATTTAAACGCTGAAACAAATCAAATTTCTCCGCTAATATGATGAAGGCCGCAATTTCACACAAAAAAAGTCGTGATCACGCTTTACTTCATTCATAAGCATCTGAACAACGTGGGAGCAGAATCTGTGAGTCAGTTCATTTCAACAATTGAATCGATTCGCTGAAACAAGTCAAACATCTACTATGATGAAGGCCGCAATTTCAAAACAAAAAGAAAAGTCGAGATCACGCTAGACTTTGTTCAAACACATCTGAACGCGCAACGTGGGAGTCGAATCTTTGAATCGGTTCATTAAAGCGATTCGCTGAAACGAATCATACTTATCCACGCTACTATGATGAAGGCATTTTTTTGAAAGCAAATAGAAAAGTCGCGAACACGCAAGATCCATAAGCATATGAACAACGCAAGAATAACTGAATCGGTTCATTAAAACGACTGAATCAATTCGCTGTAAAGAATCGTACGTACCCACGCTACTATGACGAAGGCCGCAATTTCAAAACAAAAAAGAACAGTCGCCATCACGCTCGATTTGATGAAAGAATCAGTGAGTCGGTTCATTGAAGCGATCGAATCGATTCGCCTAAAGGAATCAAACGTCTCCTCGGCTACTATGGCGAAGGCCGCTGTTTCTGGGCGTAGTAGGGTTTGGCAAACTCCCCGCCCCGCGCTTCAGTGCAGCAGCTGACGGGGAAGGAGGCAGTGCGCATCGGTCACTCCCAGCGCAGTGTGTCCAGCCTCTCTCTCGCTCATCGCGCGCTGCGGACTCCAACGGCGGTGAAGTTTATCACGCATTCTTTTATCGGTAAGTGCAAACGAACCCTTTATTTCACTATCAGATGTTTCATTGGGGACAATGAAACGCGCAGACCGCGTTTGCCGCAATAATAACAGTGATTTTCCCCATGTATACGTGGGTGGAGATGGAGTCCAAACGAGAGGAGTTTGCGTCAATGATATAAATCCAGGTGTATTAAACGCGGATCCAGATTTAGAGGGCTTGATGTGTTTAAATCATTGTTTGATGCATATGCACAAAGCGGGGTTGATGCTGGTATATGTGCGTAATCAATAGTGGGAATCTAACGGTACAGTATGGATGCAAACAGGCGTGGTCAGATCCTCAGGCTGGAGTTTTGCCTTCTCCAAAACGCAAACAGCCATTTGCATGACCGACATAACCCGTGTGTTGCTGTAATCAGTGAAATGACTGTGATGATATCGGTGACCTGAAATGGATGTCCCATCATCTCCACTGCGGTACTCCAAAGAGAAATCACCATTTCACGCGTTACTGTTGCGCGACAGAACCGCAGCGGGATGCTAATATCCTCCAGTCTGTGTTTTTACACTTTTACGCGTTTGCGCCTGTGCGCGAATGATAATCAGGGACTATTCGAGACATTTCCAGCGGTTGTACGTGATTCAGATAATCGCGTTTATAAGGCCTGAGCGTGTCATGCTGCAGCACTAATGCGGCCTTTGCGCGATTATTCTGGGCAAGCGCGCATAAATCGCGCGTAATACATAAAAATGCTTTTGCGCACGCGGTGGTTGTCGCGGTTACGCACTGAGCACAGACTCGAGTGCATCAAAAACAGTCGGACATGATGTCATAGTAGAACGCGCGTATGACACCGTGTTTGTGATGTCATTAAGGCGTGCGCACAGTCCAGAATCGGATTCCAGGATGCAACTGTTTGCACAAAGCATGCACGGAGATACGCTTTTTTAAAGTCTCAACAAGTGCCATCCAGATGCAGTGATTATTCTGCACATCCAAGAAGAAGTTACCATGCGCTGAAAATGGAAAGTTTGGCACAAGTTTCATGCGCTGTGAAGTGGTGGGCCATTTTGTACACAGCGTGCCACGCAGTCCCCATAGTGATCCCGTCTCCCCGAGGAGGGCATTGTGTATTCTGACAGTGGTTTAATGGTGGGAGGAGTATCTCGAGGTGCTAAAGAAGACCTGAAACGTGCAAATCCGCTGGAATTTAAAGCAGGTCCAGATGGTTTTGTTCAACAGGAGCGTGGGCACCCTGGAGTGACGCGGCTCACATACTCCATGTGTTTTTACACTAGAGCCACACCTACTATATATCCAACTATTACAATACGTTCCTAAAAATAAAGGGGTTTTGATGCCATTTTTGTAAAGAAAATCCCTTTTTGGCGTATGCATGTTTCTCTGAATAATCTTGTGCATTTGGTATTGGTGTGAATGAGATCTGGTGTGAAACTATTTCAAGAAGTCCTGACACATTCTCCACCCCGGTGTGAAACGGCCGCTCATCTGATGATCCAGTCCACGCCATATTGCTGTTTGTTGTTTGGTAGACACATTCCTCTAATTAATATTGAGCCCTTTCCCTTTTATAGTTTCTCTCCAGCTTTGGCGTCCGACGGAGTGGGTTTTATTAGTGAAAGCTTTGGGTCTGGTTGGGCTCTTGGCAGGTTTTTCCGAGCGAGATCTTGGCACAGAAAATGCACTCTGCGTTGTTGGTTTTTTCTTCCCTTGATGCATCAGCTTTAGAAGACGCCCTCAGCTTGCTTTACATCCAGCATTGCAGTTCGGCCTTAGCGACACTCAGCACAAGTGCATGAGCATTATGCAATGTTTTAGACCACCATTCATAATGCAACATGAGTTAGTGTAGGCGTTGTCTGTTTTCTCGGCTAGTTTTCTCTCTGGTGGTCAGTATGGCAGAGAAATCTTGTTTATAGTGCAATGCAAGAGTGCTTGTAGTTAATTGGGACGTTTTCCCTGGTCATCTCAATGGCAAAAAGTGTCCCAACCAACTAAGACTAAGCCCTGAGCTCGATTAAGAGTGTGTTTCTGATGCCTTGTAACTGCTTTGAGTTTGATCGATTGCATGTGATCTTCTCATTAAACACGCGTTCATGTGCTCGTGTGTGAGTGCTTTAATCAAATCCCTGCACTTCTGTGAGTTGTTTGATGGTCTTCATGGCAAGAGCTGCGTTTGCAGCCAAAGCAAGCAGTAAAGACTCGCTCTCCTGTCCATGTTTCCATCATGCCAATGGCTTTTGGTGCGCCTGTCCAATAACAACAGAACACTTCCGAACAAAATGGAGCAGCAGAGCATGCAGCAACACAATATCTTGTTTTATTAACGGATACCTGTTGTAGGACGATGAGTTAATGTCACAGGACAGGTGGTGGGGTGTGTTCGAGAGTGGAGGAGCAGCTGTCATGACAACAGGTGAGGGACACATGGTCCCTATGGGTGGCCCCTAGAATGAGATGTGTGAGGACTGGGTTATACGGCTAGAAAACAATGATAAAAATATATGTGCATTTGCTGTAAAAACTATTTTTTTTTTGCGAGCTATTAAATAAAAAAATTAAAATGCATTTTTTTTTTTTTTTACTTTTTCAGCCATTATTGATTTTGATGCATATGTATTTGCATTAAAATTATTGAAAAGATTGAATTTTAAAGGTTTTTAAGCAAAGTGATTATAATTGTTGCAAGCTATTAAATTCAAAAAGTTCAAATGCATTTAAAAATATTTTTTTCAGCCATTTGAGACTTTGATATAGATTTATATATATATATATATATATATATATATATGCATTTGCTGTGGAATTAGAAATCAAAATTACATTTGTTGCAAACTATTAAATTCAAAAATTACAAAACAACCCAACCTCTGGGCTAAAACAACCCAATTGCTGGGCTAAAACAACCCAACCGCTGGGCTAAAACAACCCAACCACTGGACTAAACCAACCCAACCGCTGGGCTAAAACAACCCAACTGCTGGGCTAAAACAACCCAACCGCTGGATAAAAACAACCCAACCGCTGGGCTAAAACAACCCAACCACTGGACTAAACCAACCCAACCGCTGGGCTAAAACAACCCAACTGCTGGGCTAAAACAACCCAACCGCTGGATAAAAACAACCCAACCGCTGGGCTAAAACAACCCAACCGCAGGGCTAAACAACCCAATCGCTGGGCTAAACCAACCCAACCTCTGGGCTAAAATAACCCAACCTCTGGGCTAAAACAACCCAACCGCAGGGCTAAACAACCCAATCGCTGGGCTAAACCAACCCAACCTCTGGGCTAAAACAACCCAACCTCTGGGCTAAAACAACCCAACCTCTTGGCTAAAATTACACAACCGTTGGGCTAAACCAACCCAACCTCTGGGCTAAAACAACCCAACCTCTGGGCTAAAACATCCCAACCGCTGGGTTAAAACAACCCAACCTCTGGGCTAAAACCACCCAACCGCTGGGTTAAAACAACCCAACCGCAGGGCTAAAACAGCCCAACCTCTGGGCTAAAACAACCCAACCTCTGGGCTAAAACAACCCAACCGCTGGGCTAAAACAACCCAACCGCTGGGCTAAAACAACCCAACCGCTGGGTTAAAACAACCCAACCGCAGGGCTAAAACAACCCAACCGCAGGGCTAAAACAACCCAACCTCTGGGCTAAAACCACCCAACCGCTGGGTTAAAACAACCCAACCGCAGGGCTAAAACAACCCAACCTATGGGCTAAAACCACCCAACCGCAGGGCTAAAACAACCCAACCGCAGGGCTAAAACAACCCAACCTCTGGGCTAAAACCACCCAACCGCAGGGCTAAAACAACCCAACCGCTGGGCTAAAACAACCCAACCGCTGGGCTAAAACAACCCAACCGCTGGGCTAAAACCACCCAACCGCAGGGCTAAAACAACCCAACCGCAGGGCTAAAACAACCCAACCTCTGGGCTAAAACCACCCAACCGCAGGGCTAAAACAACCCAACCGCTGGGCTAAAACAACCCAACCTCTGGGCTAAAACCACCCAACCGCAGGGCTAAAATAACCCAACCTCTGGGTTAAAACAACCCAATCACTGGGTTGCATGTATGCATATGTAATGCGGATAAATCAACTTTGCATCGCTCCTGTAGCGCGTCCTCAGTCTGGAGTCTGTGGAAGACGAGGCGAGGACGTCGTTGTGTGTCTGAAGTCTTGGATTCAGATGAGCTTGAGCTTGCAGGGGCGGCGTTTAACAGGACTGAATGATCACTGGAAGATCCAGATATGACATTTTATCACTTAATGCTGGTTTTAAGTGTCTGAGCACATGCCTGAAACCCCCCTCCGCCGAGATCTTCTCTGTTTCTACAGCTGCTTCTCCTCGGGCCGCCTGGAATTTAATTTACGCTCTTATTTTAGGGCCTGAGAGCGACTAACCCAATGGAGGCAGAGAAGCTGAGCGCCGTGTGTCTGGTTTGAGCCCATCAAAGGAAATGAGCGTTGCGTTATTACAGATCCAAACATAAGGTTCACAAGTGTTTTGTTGCGAACGCGCCCTTTCATAAAGGCGTGTCAGGACATTGTGTACGGGCGTAGATCACGTCTGCATTTAGGGCAATTTCCTAAATATTCTTCTTCATCTGATTTAGCTTGAGCCAAATATCCACAGCTATTAATCAAACCAAGCCGTTGCATCAGATCGGTGAAGGATTCTGATGATCGTATGTTGGCGTGGTCTGGGCCGATGGCTGTGCTTGGAGAAAACAGATCGAATCAGAGGAAATGAGGACAGTCCTGAGGGACTGGGTGAGGTCTGCAGTCCTGGACGCCTTCTCTCCTGTTTCTCCTCCTCTTGGTTATCTGATACCTTCACTCGCTCTGCCTCTGAAGTGTGTTGGCTGATGTGTTGCAGGATCATGAGATGATTAGAGAAGCGTCTCCATCTCAAAGCTTTTAGAAGCCAGTAACCCTTTCATTGCCTCCAGAATGTTTAGCTGAATATGTGAAGCCTCTGCTTTACTTTTTATTCCAGCTCCATGCATTCTTTTTTATTAAGTTTCATAAAAACAATAAGCTGAGAAAATGGTGTTTTTGTGAAAGTCTTGGAGTGATGATCAAACACGGATGGAGTCCATCAATAGCTCAAAGCTTCAGTCGTTTCCTCTTCATCGTTTCATTCAGTGACGTCAGGCAGTTTTGATTTATATGCTGTTTAATGTTTGATGATCGCGATAATTCATATGTGCGTCAGCAATGCTTCAGTCGCTTGTTTCTGCTTCTTCTTCGCCTGTGTTTTGATCAGGAGATTCTCTTTCAGAAGATGTGTAATTGAAATGCAATGCAATATAGATGTTTTTTTTTTTCTCTCTTTTCTGTTCGCATTAATCAGGATTAAACATAAGAATGTTAGGAAATGTTAACAGCCCACAAAAAGCCTTAAAATTCTATAATTTATATAATAAATATAGATGATTTAGTTGGCTTTAGTAAGTTTATATATGTGCAAATTTGTAACTATTGTATGTTTTGGTGATTTTGAATTCGTACAGTCTACTTACAGCCTTCATCCTAATGCTGCGTTCACACCGAACACGAATTGAGCGTCAAATTAGCTTCTATCGCGTCTAATTGGACGCTTGAACATTTTGAATCCACTCGCGCATAGAGAAAATACATCACGGAGCAAAGAGGACACTGACAACACGCCGACAGACAGGACAGAGCAAGTTACTTTTGATATGAAACAAAGTCTCAACTTTGAAATTGTCATTTTAAAAAAAAGAAATGTAAACAATAAATAGCGTTTTGTGTCTCTTTAATGTGTGGTGATCGCTGTAGCGCCTCAGTTAAAGCTGCTCGTGAACCGATTATCTCTTCCTTCTAGTTCATTGATAAGCATCAAATTAACATGAATGAACACTAAAAGAAATGTCGTTTCAACCGTCGAGAGACACCGCGACACGAGACACACCACGACACAGTACACACTATTTTTCAAGTTCAAGTCCGTCGACGTTAATCTACCAACTCAGATTTGGCGATGTGATTGGTCAAATCGCCTGTCAATCAAACTCGCGGCGAAGGGTGAATTGGAAGCGAGCGTTTGAAGTGAATAGCTCCGTATGACTGCTCGCATCAGTCGTTCCTCCATGTTGAATGAGTGACTTTTACGTAGATTTTACGTGACTTTCCACGTGACAGCAGCAAGCCGGCTCCTGATTGGTTAACGCGACGCGAACAGACCAAAGTTCAGATTTTTCAACTTGGACGTCAGACGCGAATTCGCTTCAAACGTGTGAATGCACAAAAAGCACCAAATAAAATCACTCGCGTGTATCACCCAAGACACTCTGGACGCGCAAATGAGGCGAAATCACGTCCATCATTTAGGGGCAGTCGTGGCCTAATGGTTAGAGAGTCGGGCTTGTAACCCGAAGGTTGCGGGTTCGAGTCTCAGGTCCGACAGGAATTGTCGGTGGAGGGAGTGAATAACCAGCGCCCTCCTCCACCCCCAATACCACGACTGAGGTGAGACCTCAGCAATATGGCTGCCCACTGCTCCGTGTGTGTGTGTGTGTGTGTGTGCACTTGGATGGGTTAAATGCAGAGCACAAATTCCAAGTATGGGAACTTGGCCACACGTCATTTCACTTCATCGCGCCGCAGGACCTCCAGACTCGCGCCAACACGTCTTTACTTAACATGGAAATCATTCGCTCCAGACGGTCAATTCACATTCGGTGTGAATGCAGCATTAGGGTGTGTTCACACTGGGCATGTTTGGTTGGATTAAACTGACCCCTGGTGCGATTGCTCTGTTAGTGCGGTTCATTTGAACAAGTGTGAACGCTGCCGGCTGAACCCTAGTGTGAACAAGCGGACCGAGGCGGCTGAACAGACGGGTCTCAGTCCACTTCCAAGCAAACTCTGGTGCGGTTCGATTGACACATGAACACCTCACGGACCAAAGACATGTAAATCAACCAAAAACAGGACGTTGAGACTCTGAAAAAGGGTTAGTTCACCCAAAAATGTAAATTCTGTCATTAATGACTTCCCCTCATGTGGTTGGACACCCGTCAGACCTCCGTTCATCTTCAGACACAAATGAAGATATTTTAGTGTAAATCTGATGGCTCTGAAAGGCCTCCATTGGCTCAATGCACTTTACACTCTCAAGACCCTTAAAAGTTACTAAAGACGTCGTTACAAAGTCCATCTCACTACAGTGGTTCTACAATAACTTAATACAGCGACGAGAATTAGTTTTTGTGCGCAAAAAACCCCTAAATAACGACTTATATAGTGATGACGATTTCAAAACACAGCATCATGAAGCTTCGAAGCGTTATGAATCAGTGAGTCGAATCAGCGGTTCGAAGCGTTATGAATCAGTGAGCCGAATCAGTGAGCCGAATCAGCGGTTCAAAGCGTTATGAATCAGCGAGTCGATTCAGCGGTTTGAAGCGTTATGAATCAGTGAGTCAATTCAGCGGTTTGAAGCGTTATGAATCAGTGAGTCAATTCAGCGGTTTGAAGCGTTATGAATCAGTGAGTTGATTCAGCGGTTTGAAGCGTTATGAATCAGTGAGTCGAATCAGCGGTTCGAAGCGTTATGAATCAGTGAGCCGAATCAGCGGTTCGAAGCGTTATGAATCAGTGAGCCGAATCAGCGGTTCAAAGCGTTATGAATCAGCGAGTCGATTCAGCGGTTCGAAGCGTTATGAATCAGTGAGTCAATTCAGCGGTTTGAAGCGTTATGAATCAGTGAGTTGATTCAGCGGTTTGAAATAAATTGTGTAAATTGTGTGCCATGAATGCAATGTAAGTCGCTTTGGATAAAAGCGTCTGCCAAATGCATAAATGTAAATGAATTGCCAGAGTCACGTTATTTCAGCAGTTTGACACGCGATCCGAATCATGATTCGACTCACTGATTCACAACGTTTCGAACCGCTGATTCGACTCACTGATTCATAACGCTTCGAAGCTTCATGATGCCGTGTTTTGAAATCGGTCATCACTATGTAAGTCGTTATTTATGTTTTTTTGCGCACAAAAACTATTCTCGTCACTTCATAAAGTTATTGTAGAATCACTGTAGTGAGATGGACTTTGTAACAACGTCTTTAGTGCCTTTTATGGGTCTTGAGAGTGTAAAGTGCATTGTGCCAATGTGTGTGTGTGTGTGTAGGAGGGATTCCTATCGCTGTTTTGACTGCTTTACACATTTTATAAGCTCTTCACCAGTTCTCAGCTGGTCAGAATACCATCACACACAACAAGTGCATTTATCCCCGCACACAGCATTGTTTTGGATGTTGGGTAAGTCAAAATACGCAATACGTCATAAAAGCCGACCAATCAGGTTGTGAAAGTATCCCTTTGTCTTTTGGTTCAGTGATAAAAATGCCAATCTGAACGCTTTTTGGACCAAATGAACCAAGCGAACCAAACTACAAATGTGAACGCACCCTTCGTGTTTTCTCTAAAAATTATTTGTTTTCATATTTGATATTCAGAAGGACATTTAGAGCTGGAACCCTGATTAATGATTCTTGCAAACGCTAATCATCAAAACCTTTTAGCGCTGATAAATGTGTGCTGTATGAAACGCGTCCGTTTTCTTTTCTCTGGCCGTTTCCAGCTGCACATTCCAGGCCAGCGTCCAGTTATTGATCGGTCCACTGTTTTTCCATGATCCGCTCTCTCAGCCGGCCTCATGTTCAAGGTTGAACAGCTGTGCTGTTGTGGGTCACGACCCTGATCTGCACCTTATTCAAATCCCAATCCCAATCCTGAGCCTGGAGCTTCTGAGGGATAAGAGCGGCTGGAGTGACGAGGGTGAATCTACAGGACGGCCTGTTCTTAATTCAGCCGCATACAGTAGAGCTGTCAGTCACTAGTGATGATGGACTGTTAAAGATCCATGTTATTGCCTTTTACAAAGTTTTAATGTTGATTTGGGTCATTACTAGAACATTCAATGTTCAAAAACACATTATTTTCCTCATATTCTCCATTGTTGCGGCTCCTCTCTTCCCAGTCTGTCAGTAACTCTGTTTACTTCCTGTCTCTATGAAGCCCCTCCTTCTGAAAGCACACTGTGCTCTGATTGGTCGGCTGGAGCAGTGTGTTGTGATTGGTGTTTGGGAAATGTCCCGCCCATTACCATAACCGGCAGTTTCAACACACGACTAACTAACTCAACCAGGCCACGCCCCTTTATTCTGCTCATTAATTATTTAAATGAGGAATATTGCGACGTGTTTGTTCCCGGAGTAAAACTCAATAATTTCGTCCCTTAAAGCTACACTGTGTGATATTTTCCCCCATCTATCGGTGACAATGTATATGACCATCCAGTGAATTCTGATTTCGTTTTAACTCCTACGGTGGCCGATTTAGTCCAAGATTAACATGGCTTCCAGTTGGACCTCGTCCACATTGGACACGGTGCCATCGAGTGTTAAAACGCCAAAGGCCAAGCTTGAATTTACGGGAATGTCCCTCTTTGGCTAATGTACTTTCAAGATGGAGGGGCAACATGGCGACCCACATTCAAACCCTCACCCGTATGTATTTTCAATGGCATATTATAAACTAACGAGAATACTTTATTACTTGAAAGAAGTAAATATACATTAATGAGCACATATATTTTTGAAAGAACTTAGTGTTTTTAGCTAAGAATAAACTAAAGTGTAGCTTTAACTCATCTTTAATAAACAAAATGAAATATTTTACCTTTTCCTGTGACCAATAAATTCTTCATGCCTTAAAGGGGTGGTAAAACACATTCTTTTGAAGGCTTGATAGTGTTTGTGGGGTGCACTGTAACATGTTTTCATGCTTCGTTTTAAAAAAAATTGCCTTATTTTTCATATATTTGACCTTTATTCTACACTGCTCTGTCCCTCCTTGTAAAACGGTCTGATGCTTTCCGGGTTGTATGAAGCCAGTCCCTCAAAAATACGCAGTGGGCTCTGATTGGTTAGCTGGCCCAGTGTGTTGTGATTCGCTAACCGCAGTGCACGTCGGAAACGTCACGCCCCTTACCGCCCGAATCAGACCCAGAACATTTGAGTGAAGATGATCGAGCAGAAGCTGTTCAGTCCTCGAGAGTAAAGACTGCGGATCTATAATGATCGCTACTGAATGGCACTTTAACTTTTGTATTTTTAGAACGATTATAGCCAAATATCTGTCGCAAGAACTAACGTTAACCCAAAACAAACACTAAACACTGGCTTTGCTAATAAGTTAGCCAAATCACACACAGAACCATGTTTAGCATGCCTGTAGATAAACAATACATAAAAGCTCTAATCAAAGAATCATTTACACTAATGCCAGGTTCGCTGTTGAGATTTTAACGTTAGTGTTTGTAACGTTAGGTGTTCGTCGGATAACGTTAAGTATGAATGAGCATTTAACAGACTGGTTTGCAGAACAGTGTTGTCATCTGTTTACTTCCAAGCTACAACCTATTACAGGAAAACACATCGATGAAAAATAAATCAGACTTACAGGTTGTGGCCCGTGAACAGCTTCTGTTTGTAAATCCAGCTTTCAGGACAAGCCGTTGTGCAAATCCTGTATTGAACTCGCGAAGTTTGTGGAAGTTTGTGTTGTCCTCCGTGAAATGTGCAGCGCGCGCGTCATGCATCCACGCACCGGTAGTGTTTTTTTCACGCAGCTGACGTTGTGCAAATCTGGCATTGAAATCGCGAAGACGGTGGATGTTTTCCTCTGTTAGATGTGCTGCAGGAAGCCCTGCGCGCGCCTGATTCCCCGCTGACTCAAACACACGTGCATATAACCAGTGATGGGAATAACGGCGTTACAGATAAACGGCGTTACTAACGGAATTATTTTTTTCAGTAACGAGTAATCAAACGAATTACTGTTCCTCCCGTTACAACGCCGTTAGCGTTACTGAGGGGAAAAAAAGCGGCGTTAGTCGCGTTACTATAATTGAGCTCACTGAAGCGCTTTTCATCCGAACAGGCTCTCTGTCAGTCGGACCTGCAACGTGTGTGTGTGTGTGTGTGTGTGTGCGCGCGCACCATCCATGCGTGTTGGGGGTGGGTGTGGTGGTGCACATAACTGATGATGATTGGTGGGTGGGAGACAAGGTTGAAGTTGATAGGTTGAGTTCACACCTATATTTTTTCACGGTCTATGGTTCACACACACACACACACCAATGACGCACACGCATATGCACATTCAGCGATGGTCCAACGACTTCAAAGGTAGCTTTCGCAAACTGGAAGTATAAGCGCTACTTTTCCCTCGTTGAGGTGAAAGGTAAGAATATTTATGTAACATGCAACTTATGCCCAGGAAGAAAGAGTCTCTCCACGCCGGTGGCAAGTGATTCTGAAGCGCCTCACATCATCATATGCCACAAAATTAGTGGCTAAAAACCCAGGTGATAACGTGAGCTCCACTACCAAAGGAAAGTATAGTACTGATAATATTTACACAATATTTACACTATAGTAGGCCTACTGATAATATTTACAATAATGCATTGAATTTGATAGGTGTCTCTTACATTGTCCCACAGCAACATTACAATAGTGTACATTAATGTACAATGTTTTATAATAATAATTTATTCTATTTAGTGTCCAATTCATTCATTTAACATATCTAATATTGGGGGCATCCAAGTTATTTGACATATTTGAACATTTGGGGAAAAAAAAAAAAGTAACGCAGTAATTACTTTCCCTGGTAATTAGTTACTTTTATAATGATGTAACTCAGTTACTAACTCAGTTACTATTTGTAAGAAGTAACTAGTAACTATAACTAATTACTTTTTTAAAGTAACGTGCCCAACACTGCATATAACATGCTGTGTGTTAAACGCTCTGCAACGCACCCCCGTCCCAAGGAAGGCTGAACAAAGCAAGTGCCCCAGACCTGCAATCCGGATGAAAATAACAGCGTTTCCTCGGCATCGCGGCAACAACACTCCAGCCTAACTATACCACAACAGCGCCGCGATACAAAATGGCCTCACCCCCCCTTATTTAATATTCTCGGAGGAGGGGTTTATGTAAATATTGAGCCTGTTGATGTCACCAACCCTGGAGGAATGTCTGTAGTTTTCTACTGGCCGTTTGCTGTAGTCCTTAGAAACTGATTTCTTTAAAAGCAAATATCTCCCTTTGCTTTAAACTTTGAACGTTGTAACTTTGCAGATGTTGTTTATGCTCAAGCAGCAACATTACACGCTAGCTAAAGTTAGAATAGTGAAATCGTTGTTTACCACCCCTTTAAAAAAAAGCTTGAATGTAACTCGACACCCTTGCTTCATGAATATGTAAATGAGCCCCGCCTCCACTCACTCACAGCAGCTCGGGTCACATGACCCACTGGCTCAACTGTAGTAAACAGTGGAAATATGAGTTTAATTCAGCCGTATGTGATTGAGTTCAGAAGAAGAGGAAGAGCGAATCACACGGGCTCGTCTATAAATCAGAATGATGATGCGTTTCATACGTCGGACACATAAATTAGCCGTTCTCTCTCTCTCTCTCTCTCTCTGTTCTCTCTCTCTCTCCCTCCCTCTGTTCTCTCACTGCTGGCTCAATCCCAGAACACATTGAACCCGACGCTGGGTGATCGTGATCTCATCTCCAGCACAGATGTGCAGAAACCTCATGACTAAAGGGGATTTTATTACATTATATATAATTTTTCCAAAAAAAAAAAAAAAAAAAAAGTATAGTTCTTATGTATATGTATATATTCTTAAATATTATGTTTATGTATTAATTTAAACATTTTTACGTATTTTTTTTGTTGACGTACAGTAAAAAAAAAATGGTTTTGGGAGGGGCAATTTAACAAGACATTTTTTAGTTATGAGATTTTGCCTTTTTCTCAGGAGAAATAATAAACAGATGAATTTAATCATTATTAAACTGTGTCTAGAAGAAATAATTGAGATATTATAGAAATTCTGATCACAGCGCAGATGTGGAAAAAAAATCACATGATTATTTTTATTAAATTATATATTATTTTTTAATAATATTTATAGTTCTTATGTTTATGTATATATTCTTAAATATTATGTTTATTTATTAATTTAAAAATGTTTACGTATTTTTTTTTGTTGACGTACAGTAAAAATAATATGGTTTTGGGAGGGGCAATTTAACAAGACATTTTTAGTTATGAGATTTTGCCTTTTTCTCAGGAGAAATAATAAACAGATGAATTTAATCATGTGTCGAAGAAATAATAGATAATAGATATTATAGAAATTCTGATCACAGCGCAGATGTGCTTAAAACATTACAAATTATTTAACATTATTTTTATCAAATTATATTTTATTTTTAATAATATTTATATTGCTTATGTATATAATTTAATATTTATGAATTATAGTTTTATTTATGTAAATATTTTTGTTGACGTACAGTAAAACTAGAGAGATAAAATTGCAGTAAAATTAATTTGGTTTTGGGATAATTTAACAAGAAGTTTGAGTTCATAGTGAGATTTTGTTTTTCACTGGAGAAATAATAACAGATGCATTTAATCATTAATAAACTTTGTCTAGAAGTAATTGAGATATTAAAGATTTTCTGATCACAGCACAGATGTGCTCAAAACATTACAAATGATTATTTTTATTCAATTTTATTTTATTTTTTAATAAGATTTATAGCTCTTATATAAATGAATATATTGTCAAATATGATGTTTATTTATTAAAAATAGAGCGATAAAATTGCAATAAAATATATATGGTTTTGGGACAATTTAACGAGAAATTCTTTAGTTATTAATGAGATTTTGCCTTTTTCTGAGGAGAAATAATAAACAGACGCATTTAATCATTAATAAACTGCATCTAGAAGAAATAATAGAGATATTAAAGATTTTCTGATCACAGCACAGATGTGCTTAAAACATTACAAGTTTATTTTTATCAAATTATATTTTATTGATTTTATTTTTTATTATATTTATAGTTCTTATGTCTATGTAAATATTATGTTTATTTATTAATTAATGTTTTGTTCATTTTTAATGTTTTTGTTGATGTACAGTAAAAATAGAGCGATAAAATTACAAAAAAATTATCAAGTTTTTGAGTTCATAGTGAGATTTTGTGTTTTTCTGAGGAGAAATCGTAAACAGACGCATTTAATCATTAATAAACTGCATCTAGAAGAAATAATTAAGATATTAAAAAAATTCCGATTCCAGAACAGATGTGCAAAAACATCACAACTTAGTTTTTTATTAAATTATTTTTATTTTATTATTTAATAAGATTTATAGCTCTTATGTATGTGTATATTCTCAAATATTATGTTTATTTATTAATTCATGTTTATTTATGTCGTACAGTAAAAATAGAGCGATAAAATTTAAATAAAATGTATTTAATTTCTGAGGAGAAATCATAAACAGACGCATTTAATCATTAATAAACTGCATCTAGAAGAAATAATAGATATTAAAAAACATCACAAGTACATTTTTTTATTAAATTATATTTTATTTTATTATTTAATACGATTTATAGCTCTTATGTGTATGTGTATATTCTCAAGCGAGCGATAGAGCGATAAAATTGCACTAAAATGTATTTGGTTTTGGAACAATTTAACAAGAAATCTTATTTTTCTCAGGAGAAATTATAAACAGAAGAATTTAATCATTATTGAATTGCGTCTAGAAGAAATAATAGAGATATTAAAGATTTTCTGAATCCAGATTTTTTTTTTTTTAACTTTTTTTATATTTACATATTTTTCAAATATTATATTTGTTAACATGTTGTTGTTAATTAACATTTTATGTGATATTTTTTTTAAATATACAGTAAAAATGTATGATGAATAGCAGCTCATGCAGATCATTTGGTTTTGGGAGAGTTTTTGAGTTTGTAGTGAGATCTGACCCGTTTATCAGGACAAATAAGCATTATTATTATTATTATTAAAGTGTGTGTGTGTGTGTGTGTGTGTGTGGTGATTTGTGAAGGACGTCTGAGGCTGTGTTTGGAGGTTTTCTCTCTCTCAGACGCCACAAGCTTGACTCTGAAGGTCACATGATGATCTATAACACACATTCTCTGCTGTTTTTCTCTTCTTCTCTGCGGGTCGTATTTCCACAGCTGCGTCAGACTTCAGTGTCATGGCAGAATACGTCTGATCGAGTCTTTAAATGGCTCTTTAAAGTGTGTGTTTGTTATAGACTGTGCTCTCTGAAAGGGAAATGTTGATGACTTGAGATCTGCTGTTCACATCTGTCTGAACATGAGCTCATCTGAAACGGACACTGCATGATCTCATGATTTCCCAGAATCCCGTGCCTGAAACAGGAAGTGTGATTGAAGCGTCCTGTTGGCGGGATAGTGAGTGTTGGGAAGAGACTGCTGTCTGAGTCTGGGCTTTAATCTGAGAGATTCTGGCACGATTACTGTCGGTTATGAAGCCGGATCAGATGTTGAGAGAAACAGATCAGTTTTAAATCAATATATGAAGTCAAATCAGTCGTCGCTGTTATGAGTCGTCAGATAATCCATCAATACCTAAAAATACTGCATCATCATCATCATCATCATCATCATTATTATTCATCACTACTGGCTCTCTCTCTCTCTCTCTCTCTCTCTCTCTCTCTCTCTCTCTCTCTCTCTCTCTCTCTCTCTCTCTCTCTCTCTCTCTCTCTCTCTCTCTCTCTCTCATTTTTCATATTTGAGTGTTTTATTTATTAAACGGGTAGTATTAACAGATATTATTTTATTAATTGTTAATATATTTAGTAAATATTTGTGTATATATATTTAATATCACTGGTACAATGTAAATATATATATTATTATTTATATATTTATTTTAATTCATATTTAAATTTATTTATTTAATTTTTAATTTATATTTATTTTAAATTCAATTTATATTTATTTACATTTATATTTATTTATTTAAATTTATATTTATTTACTACTATAAATATAAATTTAATTTAAAATAAATACAAATTTAAATAAATAAATATAAATGTAAATAAATATAGATTTAATTTAAAATAAATATACATTTAAATAAATATAAATTAAATTTAAAATAGATATGAATTAAAATAAATATAAATTAAATAAATTAAATTAAATATAAAATATAAATTTAAATAAATTATTTATAATTATATTTTTTTATTTAAATTTATTTATATTTATTTAAATTTATATTGTCAGATTAAATTTTATTTTTAATTATTTATACATGCATTGTACCATTAATATTTAATTTTATATTGATCATTATTATATTATATTTTATATTTTATGATTTTATGTTATTCCATTTTTAAATATTATTAATATTTTAATAATAAATATTTTAATATTATTTAATAATATTTATTATATTAGGTGAAGGTGATGTAATGATTTCTTTAAAAAAACATTTAAAATATATGTAAGATAATGTATAATTATATTACCAAAATATTATAAAAGTTACATATTTTATTAATAAAATTGATAGTTTATTTTATTATTAATATTCAATATTCAAATAGCTTTATTTATACATATTTATATTATAATATTTTATAATAATATAAAAATATTATATTAGTTGCATATATTAAGACCAGCCATTATAATGTCACCTTCCTAAAATAATTGCCTATGTCATTTTTTTGACAATAACAGTTTTTTTTGCTGCATATGATCCTCCATTACATCCCTTCATCTGCTGTACTCTACTGTACATGTGGTTAACACACCGTCCCATCCCTGCCCAGTACTGATCCAGACTCCCTTCAGCTGGAGTGTGTGTGTGTGTGTGTGTGTGTGTGAGAAACACTGATTTACAGGAGAG
>NC_137112.1:3539769-3562269 GCF_949357685.1 Gobio gobio | reverse complement strand
TAAAAAATCTTGGGTTAAAAATAACCCAAGTTGGGTTGAAAATGGACTAACCCAGCGGTTGGGTTGAAAATGGACTAACCCAGCGATTGAGTTGTTTAAACCCAGAGATTGAGTTGTTTTAACCCAGCGATTGAGATGTTTTAACCCAGAGATTGAGTTGTTTAAACCCAGAGATTGAGTTGTTTTAACCCAGAGATTGAGTTGTTTAAACCCAGCGATTGAGTTGTTTAAACTCAGCGATTGAGTTGTTTTAACCCAGAGATTGAGTTGTTTAAACCCAGAGATTGAGTTGTTTAAACCCAGAGATTGAGTTGTTTAAACCCAGAGATTGAGTTGTTTAAACCCAGCGATTGAGTTGTTTAAACCCAGCGATTGAGTTGTTTAAACCCAGCGATTGAGTTGTTTAAACCCAGAGATTGAGTTGTTTTAACCCAGAGATTGAGTTGTTTAAACCCAGAGATTGAGTTGTTTTAACCCAGAGATTGAGTTGTTTAAACCCAGAGATTGAGTTGTTTAAACCCAGCGATTGAGTTGTTTAAACCCAGAGATTGAGTTGTTTTAACCCAGAGATTGAGTTGTTTAAACCCAGAGATTGAGTTGTTTTAACCCAGAGATTGAGTTGTTTAAACCCAGAGATTGAGTTGTTTAAACCCAGCGATTGAGTTGTTTAAACCCAGAGATTGAGTTGTTTAAACCCAGAGATTGAGTTGTTTTAACCCAGAGATTGAGTTGTTTTAACCCAGAGATTGAGTTGTTTAAACCCAGAGATTGAGTTGTTTAAACCCAGAGATTGAGTTGTTTAAACCCAGAGATTGAGTTGTTTAAACCCAGAGATTGAGTTGTTTAAACCCAGCGATTGAGTTGTTTAAACCCAGAGATTGAGTTGTTTAAACCCAGAGATTGAGTTGTTTTAACCCAGAGATTGAGTTGTTTAAACCCAGAGATTGAGTTGTTTTAACCCAGCGATTGAGTTGTTTAAACCCAGCGATTGAGTTGTTTTAACCCAGCGATTGAGTTGTTTAAACCCAGAGATTGAGTTGTTTTAACCCAGAGATTGAGTTGTTTAAACCTAGAGATTGAGTTGTTTAAACCCAGAGATTGAGTTGTTTTAACCCAGAGATTGAGTTGTTTTAACCCAGAGATTGAGTTGTTTTAACCCAGCGATTGAGTTGTTTAAACCCAGAGATTGAGTTGTTTAAACCCAGAGATTGAGTTGTTTTAACCCAGAGATTGAGTTGTTTTAACCCAGAGATTGAGTTGTTTTAACCCAGAGATTGAGTTGTTTAAACCCAGAGATTGAGTTGTTTTAACCCAGAGATTGAGTTGTTTTAACCCAGAGATTGAGTTGTTTTAACCCAGAGATTGAGTTGTTTTAACCCAGAGATTGAGTTGTTTTAACCCAGCGATTGAGATGTTTTAACCCAGAGATTGAGTTGTTTTAACCCAGCGATTGAGTTGTTTTAACCCAGCGATTGAGTTGTTTAAACCCAGAGACTGAGTTGTTTTAACCCAGAGATTGAGTTGTTTTAACCCAGAGATTGAGTTGTTTTAACCCAGAGATTGAGTTGTTTAAACCCAGAGATTGAGTTGTTTTAACCAACCGATTGAGTTGTTTAAACCCAGGGATTGAGTTGTTTAAACCCAGCGATTGAGTTGTTTAAACCCAGCGATTGAGTTGTTTTAACCAACCGATTGAGTTGTTTAAACCCAGGGATTGAGGTGTTTTAACCCAGCGATTGAGTTGTTTTAACCCAGAGATTGAGTTGTTTAAACCCAGAGATTGAGTTGTTTTAACCAACCGATTGAGTTGTTTAAACCCAGGGATTGAGTTGTTTAAACCCAGCGATTGAGTTGTTTAAACCCAGCGATTGAGTTGTTTTAACCAACCGATTGAGTTGTTTAAACTCAGGGATTGAGTTGTTTAAACCCAGGGATTGAGTTGTTTAAACCCAGCGATTGAGTTGTTTAAACCAACCGATTGAGTTGTTTTAACCCAGGGATTGAGTTGTTTTAACCAACCGATTGAGTTGTTTAAACCCAGCGATTGAGTTGTTTAAACCCAGCGATTGAGTTGTTTAAACCTAGAGATTGAGTTGTTTAAACCCAGCGATTGAGTTGTTTTAACCCAGCGATTGAGTTGTTTAAACCCAGCGATTGAGTTGTTTAAACCCAGCGATTGAGTTGTTTAAACCCAGAGATTGGGTTGTTTAAACCCAGCGATTGAGTTGTTTAAACCCAGAGATTGAGTTGTTTAAACCCAGCGATTGAGTTGTTTAAACCCAGAGATTGAGTTGTTTAAACCCAGCGATTGAGTTGTTTAAACCTAGAGATTGAGTTGTTTAAACCCAGCGATTGAGTTGTTTTAACCCAGCGATTGAGTTGTTTAAACCCAGCGATTGAGTTGTTTAAACCCAGCGATTGAGTTGTTTAAACCCAGAGATTGGGTTGTTTAAACCCAGCGATTGGGTTGTTTAAACCCAGCGATTGAGTTGTTTAAACCCAGCGATTGAGTTGTTTAAACCCAGAGATTGAGTTGTTTAAACCCAGTGATTGGGTTGTTTAAACCCAGAGATTGAGTTGTTTAAACCCAGAGATTGAGTTGTTTTAACCCAGAGATTGAGTTGTTTTAACCCAGAGATTGAGTTGTTTTAACCCAGCGATTGAGTTGTTTAAACCCAGAGATTGAGTTGTTTTAACCCAGAGATTGAGTTGTTTTAACCCAGAGATTGAGTTGTTTAAACCCAGGGATTGAGTTGTTTTAACCCAGCGATTGAGTTGTTTTAACCCAGAGATTGAGTTGTTTTAACCCAGAGATTGAGTTGTTTTAACCCAGAGATTGAGTTGTTTTAACCCAGAGATTGAGTTGTTTAAACCCAGAGATTGAGTTGTTTAAACCCAGAGATTGAGTTGTTTTAACCCAGCGATTGAGTTGTTTTAACCCAGAGATTGAGTTGTTTTAACCCAGAGATTGAGTTGTTTTAACCCAGAGATTGAGTTGTTTAAACCCAGAGATTGAGTTGTTTTAACCCAGCGATTGAGTTGTTTTAACCCAGAGATTGAGTTGTTTTAACCCAGAGATTGAGTTGTTTTAACCCAGAGATTGAGTTGTTTTAACCCAGAGATTGAGTTGTTTTAACCCAGCGATTGAGTTGTTTTAACCCAGAGATTGAGTTGTTTTAACCCAGAGATTGAGTTGTTTTAACCCAGAGATTGAGTTGTTTAAACCCAGAGATTGAGTTGTTTAAACCCAGAGATTGAGTTGTTTTAACCCAGCGATTGAGTTGTTTTAACCCAGCGATTGAGTTGTTTTAACCCAGAGATTGAGTTGTTTTAACCCAGAGATTGAGTTGTTTTAACCCAGAGATTGAGTTGTTTAAACCCAGAGATTGAGTTGTTTAAACCCAGAGATTGAGTTGTTTTAACCAACCGATTGAGTTGTTTAAACCCAGGGATTGAGTTGTTTAAACCCAGCGATTGAGTTGTTTAAACCCAGCGATTGAGTTGTTTTAACCAACCGATTGAGTTGTTTAAACCCAGGGATTGAGTTGTTTAAACCCAGGGATTGAGTTGTTTAAACCCAGCGATTGAGTTGTTTTAACCAACCGATTGAGTTGTTTAAACCCAGCGATTGAGTTGTTTAAACCCAGGGATTGAGTTGTTTAAACCTAGAGATTGAGTTGTTTTAACCCAGCGATTGAGTTGTTTTAACCAACCGATTGAGTTGTTTTAACCCAGGGATTGAGTTGTTTTAACCAACCGATTGAGTTGTTTAAACCCAGCGATTGAGTTGTTTAAACCTAGAGATTGAGTTGTTTAAACCCACCGATTGAGTTGTTTTAACCCAGCGATTGAGTTGTTTAAACCCAGCGATTGAGTTGTTTTAACCCAGAGATTGAGTTGTTTTAACCCAGAGATTGAGTTGTTTAAACCCAGAGATTGAGTTGTTTTAACCCAGCGATTGAGTTGTTTTAACCCAGAGATTGAGTTGTTTTAACCCAGAGATTGAGTTGTTTTAACCCAGAGATTGAGTTGTTTTAACCCAGAGATTGAGTTGTTTTAACCCAGCGATTGAGTTGTTTTAACCCAGAGATTGAGTTGTTTTAACCCAGAGATTGAGTTGTTTAAACCCAGAGATTGAGTTGTTTAAACCCAGAGATTGAGTTGTTTTAACCCAGAGATTGAGTTGTTTTAACCCAGAGATTGAGTTGTTTTAACCCAGAGATTGAGTTGTTTTAACCCAGAGATTGAGTTGTTTTAACCCAGCGATTGAGTTGTTTTAACCCAGAGATTGAGTTGTTTTAACCCAGAGATTGAGTTGTTTTAACCCAGAGATTGAGTTGTTTAAACCCAGAGATTGAGTTGTTTAAACCCAGAGATTGAGTTGTTTTAACCAACCGATTGAGTTGTTTAAACCCAGGGATTGAGTTGTTTAAACCCAGCGATTGAGTTGTTTAAACCCAGCGATTGAGTTGTTTTAACCAACCGATTGAGTTGTTTAAACCCAGGGATTGAGTTGTTTAAACCCAGGGATTGAGTTGTTTAAACCCAGCGATTGAGTTGTTTTAACCAACCGATTGAGTTGTTTAAACCCAGCGATTGAGTTGTTTAAACCCAGGGATTGAGTTGTTTAAACCCAGCGATTGAGTTGTTTAAACCCAGCGATTGAGTTGTTTAAACCTAGAGATTGAGTTGTTTTAACCCAGCGATTGAGTTGTTTTAACCAACCGATTGAGTTGTTTTAACCCAGGGATTGAGTTGTTTTAACCAACCGATTGAGTTGTTTAAACCTAGAGATTGAGTTGTTTAAACCCACCGATTGAGTTGTTTTAACCCAGCGATTGAGTTGTTTAAACCCAGCGATTGAGTTGTTTAAACCCAGCGATTGAGTTGTTTAAACCCAGAGATTGGGTTGTTTAAACCCAGCGATTGGGTTGTTTAAACCCAGCGATTGAGTTGTTTAAACCAGCGATTGAGTTGTTTAAACTCAGCGATTGAGTTGTTTTAACCCAGAGATTGAGTTGTTTAAACCCAGCGATTGAGTTGTTTAAACTCAGCGATTGAGTTGTTTTAACCCAGAGATTGAGTTGTTTAAACTCAGCGATTGAGTTGTTTTAACCCAGAGATTGAGTTGTTTAAACCCAGCGATTGAGTTGTTTAAACCAGCGATTGAGTTGTTTTAACCAACCGATTGAGTTGTTTTAACCAACCGATTGAGTTGTTTAAACTCAGCAATTGAGTTGTTTAAACCCAGCGATTGAGTTGTTTAAACCCAGCGATTGAGTTGTTTAAACCCAGCGATTGGGTTGTTTAAACCCAGCGATTGGGTTGTTTAAACCCAGCGATTGGGTTGTTTAAACCCAGAGATTGAGTTGTTTAAACCCAGCGGTTGAGTTGTTTAAACCCAGCGGTTGAGTTGTTTAAACCCAGAGATTGAGTTGTTTAAACCCAGAGATTGAGTTGTTTAAACTCAGCGATTGAGTTGTTTTAACCCAGAGATTGAGTTGTTTAAACTCAGCGATTGAGTTGTTTAAACCCAGAGATTGGGTTGTTTAAACCCAGCGATTGGGTTGTTTAAACCCAGAGATTGAGTTGTTTAAACCCAGCGATTGAGTTGTTTAAACCCAGAGATTGAGTTGTTTAAACTCAGCGATTGAGTTGTTTAAACCCAGAGATTGGGTTGTTTAAACCCAGCGATTGGGTTGTTTAAACCCAGAGATTGAGTTGTTTAAACCCAGCGATTGAGTTGTTTAAACCCAGAGATTGAGTTGTTTAAACCAGAGATTGAGTTGTTTAAACTCAGAGATTGAGTTGTTTAAACCCAGCGATTGAGTTGTTTAAACCCAGCAATTGAGTTGTTTAAACCAGCGATTGAGTTGTTTAAACTCAGAGATTGAGTTGTTTAAACCCAGCGATTGAGTTGTTTAAACCCAGAGATTGAGTTGTTTAAACCCAGAGATTGAGTTGTTTAAACCCAGCGATTGAGTTGTTTAAACCAGCGATTGAGTTGTTTAAACTCAGAGATTGAGTTGTTTAAACCCAGAGATTGAGTTGTTTAAACCCAGCGATTGAGTTGTTTAAACCAGCGATTGAGTTGTTTAAACCCAGAGATTGAGTTGTTTAAACCCAGAGATTGAGTTGTTTAAACCCAGAGATTGAGTTGTTTAAACCCAGAGATTGAGTTGTTTAAACCAGCGATTGAGTTGTTTAAACCAGCGATTGAGTTGTTTAAACCCAGAGATTGAGTTGTTTAAACCCAGAGATTGAGTTGTTTAAACTCAGAGATTGAGTTGTTTAAACCAGCGATTGAGTTGTTTAAACCAGCGATTGAGTTGTTTAAACCCAGCGATTGAGTTGTTTAAACCAAGAGATTGAGTTGTTTAAACCCAGCGACTGAGTTGTTTAAACCCAGAGATTGAGTTGTTTAAACCCAGAGATTGAGTTGTTTAAACCCAGAGATTGAGTTGTTTAAACCCAGCGATTGAGTTGTTTAAACCAGCGATTGAGTTGTTTAAACCCAGCGATTGAGTTGTTTAAACCAAGAGATTGAGTTGTTTAAACCCAGCGACTGAGTTGTTTAAACCCAGAGATTGAGTTGTTTAAACCCAGAGATTGAGTTGTTTAAACCCAGGGATTGAGTTGTTTAAACCCAGAGATTGAGTTGTTTAAACCCAGAGATTGAGTTGTTTAAACCCAGAGATTGAGTTGTTTAAACCCAGAGATTGAGTTGTTTAAACCCAGCGATTGAGTTGTTTAAACCCAGCGGTTGAGTTGTTTAAACCCAGAGATTGAGTTGTTTAAACCCAGAGATTGGGTTGTTTAAACCCAGAGATTGAGTTGTTTAAACCCAGCGATTGAGTTGTTTAAACCCAGAGATTGAGTTGTTTAAACCCAGCGATTGAGTTGTTTTAACCCAGAGATTGAGTTGTTTAAACCCAGCGATTGGGTTGTTTAAACCCAGAGATTGAGTTGTTTTAACCCAGAGATTGAGTTGTTTAAACCCAGAGATTGAGTTGTTTAAACTCAACGATTGGGTTTTTTAACCCAGAGATTGAGTTGTTTTAACCCAGAGATTGAGTTGTTTAAACCCAGAGATTGAGTTGTTTAAACTCAACGATTGGGTTTTTTAACCCAGAGATTGAGTTGTTTAACCCAGAGATTGAGTTGTTTAAACTCAACGATTGGGTTTTTTAACCCAGAGATTGAGTTGTTTTAACCCAGAGATTGAGTTGTTTAAACCCAGAGATTGGGTTGTTTAAACCCAGCGATTGAGTTGTTTAAACCCAGCGGTTGGGTTGTTTAAACCCAGCGGTTGGGTTGTTTTAACTCAGCAATTGAGTTGTTTAAACGTCAGTTTGGGTAGTGCACTGCCACCTAGCGCTGAACCTGAGAACAGCAGCATATACTGAAATGAGCAAAATCATGATAATGTACCGTTTGAAATAAAATATATACCGGTATACCGCGCATCCCTAGTGTGATAGAAACGGCTCATTCTAAAATAATAAAACTTAACAGTTCATTATGTAAGGTCTTTATACTCCACTGAAAACATGGTTATGTATATTATATTGCATTTCTGTCAATAGATCCTCATAAATATTACACACTGCACCTTTATCGCAACATTAACCTTTTCACATTAACTTTTTTAGATAATCACAGTTCGAATCATGTCGTTTCATTGCATTAACTACTTGATGTTTTATTTATTTTTATAAAAATGTATCTATTATTTAGCAAGGATGCATTGAATTGATCAAAAGTGACAGTAAATGATTCTATTTTTAATAAAACGCTGTTGTTTTGAACTTTTTATTCATCAAAGAATCCTGAAAAACACCATTAATGTGTTTTCACAACTGATAATAATCATAAATGTTTCTTGAGCATCAAATGATTCCTGAAGGGTCATGTGACACTGAAGACTGGAGTAATGATGATAAATTCAGCTTTGATCACAGGAATAAATTACACTTTACCATATATTCACATAGAGAACAGTTATTTTAAATTGTAAAAATATTTCACAATTTTGACTGTGTTTTTGGTCAGAGAAATGCAGTCTTGATGAGCAGAAAACACTCCTTCGGACCCAAACTTTTGTGTTTTCAGCACGTTGTAGCAGATTAGGTCATGTGACCTGTTACAACCAATCAATCCCAGGCAAAAACAAGCGCTGTGGTGTGTTTGATCTCATTGGGTCAGCAGATTGTGCAGATTGGTCAGTCCAAGCAATTTGATTAAAGATCCTCATTCTGTTGTTTACCAGCTAATCGAATCTGTGGAGAGAAATGGAAGGAGAAATGGAGGGAGAAATGGACTGTAATGGTCTTTCAGAGGAAGAGAGGCAGAAAGATAATGACTATGATGACTTGATATTGTTTTAAAACTTAGTGAGGGAACATCTTCCCTCAAATGGAAAGGATGCACACTTGGTCTGGAGTGGGCCGGTGTCATTTAGCCGATCTGAAATGCTCCCTACGAAGGTTTTAGGCCCGATCCGGTGTGCTTTTAACGCAGTATCCCAGCAGCCTCTGGGTGTGTGCCCGTGCTATAAACAGCTCTGCAGCGCTCATGCTTTGACCTCAGCAGTATGAGAGCGATGCTGACACACACACAAACGCGTGTTAGCATTAGCTCGCTCAGAAGCCCTGGTCTTAGCTGTCTCCTGGCTCGTCTTTCAGACAACATCATGTTTGATCATGTCGACCTTGAGTCTCCCAGGTTTAGAAAGGAGACCAGTATTATCATACGCACGGCATCCCATAATTACAGTCATTTCTCGATGACAACACGACGTCCTCGGACTGGGGATTATACGTTTCTAATCAATGCCTAGATTGATCTGCAATGGTCACATGGTACAAGTCGGAGCTCTCAGAAAATGAGCATGAACGCTTTTACTAGATGAAATCTCATAATTACGGTAATTATGACATACTCGCTTATATATCATTGATTTTTGTTGTAAGGTACTATGGTATTATTATTTTAAATAAAAAAACGTGGTATTTATCAACAAATCAGTGTTGTTATTGTTAACTAAAACTAAAATGATTAAAAATCAGAAGTTACAATGATTAAAATAAAAATGCAATTTAAATAAAGCATACAATAAAATAAAAGTGACTAAACTACAACAGAAAGAGAGAAATAAATTAAAACTATAATTTTAACTATAACTAATTAACAAAATTACTAAAATTAATATAAAATAAATTAAAGCTAATAGAAATATTTAAATATGCAAAAATGGCAAAAGCACATTACTAAAATTAAATTGAGTAATAATAACGGAGTACACAAACTCTCTGTGTGTGTGTGTAGACGTGTGTGCGTGCGTGCATGTGTGTGTGTATACGTGTGTGCATGCATATATATATATATGTGTGTGTGTGTGTGTGTGTGTGTGTGTGTGCATATGTGTGTGTGTGTGTATACACCGATCAGGTGTAACATTATGACCACTGACCAGTGAAGTGAATAACACTGATGGTCTCTTCATCTCCTGTTAGTGGGTGGGATATATTAGGCAGCAAGTGAACATTTTGTCCTCAGAGTTGATGTGTTAGAAGCAGGAAAAATGGGCAAATGTAAGGATTTGAGCGAGTTTGACAAGGGCCAGATTGTGACGGCTAGAGGACTGGGTCAGAACATCTCCAAAACTGCAGCTCTTGTGGGGTGTTCCCGATCTGCAGTGGCCAGTCTCTATCAAAAGTGGAGAACCAGTGGAGAACCGGCCACAGGGTCATGAAGAACCAGTGGAGAACCGGCCACAGGGTCATGGAGGACCAGTGGAGAACCGGCCACAGGGTCATGAAGGACCAGTGGAGAACCGGCCACAGGGTCATGAAGGACCAGTGGAGAACCGGCCACAGGATCATGAAGGACCAGTGGAGAACCGGCCACAGGGTCATGAAGGACCAGTGGAGAACCGGCCACAGGGTCATGAAGGACCAGTGGAGAACCGGCCACAGGGTCATGAAGGACCAGTGGAGAACCGGCCACAGGGTCATGAAGGACCAGTGGAGAACCGGCCACAGGGTCATGGAGGACCAGTGGAGAACCGGCCACAGGGTCATGGAGGACCAGTGGAGAACCGGCCACAGGGTCATGAAGGACCAGTAGAGAACCGGCCACAGGGTCATGAAGGACCAGTGGAGAACCGGCCACAGGGTCATGAAGGACCAGTAGAGAACCGGCCACAGGGTCATGAAGGACCAGTGGAGAACCGGCCACAGGGTCATGGAGGACCAGTGGAGAACCGGCCACAGGGTCATGAAGGACCAGTAGAGAACCGGCCACAGGGTCATGAAGGACCAGTGGAGAACCGGCCACAGGGTCATGAAGGACCAGTAGAGAACCGGCCACAGGGTCATGAAGGACCAGTAGAGAACCGGCCACAGGGTCATGAAGGACCAGTGGAGAACCGGCCACAGGGTCATGAAGGACCAGTGGAGAACCGGCCACAGGGTCATGAAGAACCAGTGGAGAACCGGCCACAGGGTCATGGAGGACCAGTGGAGAACCGGCCACAGGGTCATGAAGGACCAGTGGAGAACCGGCCACAGGGTCATGAAGGACCAGTGGAGAACCAGCCACAGGGTCATGAAGGACCAGTGGAGAACCGGCCACAGGGTCATGAAGAACCAGTGGAGAACCGGCCACAGGGTCATGAAGGACCAGTGGAGAACCGGCCACAGGGTCATGAAGGACCAGTGGAGAACCGGCCACAGGGTCATGAAGGACCAGTAGAGAACCGGCCACAGGGTCATGAAGGACCAGTGGAGAACCGGCCACAGGGTCATGAAGGACCAGTGGAGAACCGGCCACAGGGTCATGAAGGACCAGTAGAGAACCGGCCACAGGGTCATGAAGGACCAGTGGAGAACCGGCCACAGGGTCATGAAGGACCAGTAGAGAACCGGCCACAGGGTCATGAAGGACCAGTGGAGAACCGGCCACAGGGTCATGAAGGACCAGTGGAGAACCGGCCACAGGGTCATGAAGGACCAGTGGAGAACCGGCCACAGGGTCATGAAGGACCAGTGGAGAACCGGCCACAGGGTCATGAAGGACCAGTGGAGAACCGGCCACAGGGTCATGAAGGACCAGTGGAGAACCGGCCACAGGGTCATGAAGGACCAGTGGAGAACCGGCCACAGGGTCATGAAGGACCAGTGGAGAACCGGCCACAGGCTCATGAAGGACCAGTGGAGAACCGGCCACAGGGTCATGGAGGACCAGTGGAGAACCGGCCACAGGGTCATGGAGGACCAGTGGAGAACCGGCCACAGGGTCATGGATGCCCGTGGGTCAGGGCAGTTTTGGCAGCAAAGGGGGTCATAATGTTATGCCTGATCAGTGGGTGTGTGTGTGTGTACCATCACTAAACAATATTTGTGTTGTAGCATTATGTGAAAATTAATAAAAAATGAAGATACTGTTTGATAACTTGTTTATATGTCGTGATATTTAAATAGTACTGTTTGAAGAACTTGTATCATGGTATCTTTAAGCTTAAACCACAGTACTTTTTAGCAAGATAGAGCTTTTACATCAGTGTTGAGTCGCAGAGACGGGTTGCGTGGGCTGTGTGTTGTGTACAGTGTGTGTGTGTGTGTGTGTGAGAGGACGGTAATGATGCTTCAGTGCTCTTGATGCTCTTGGCCGAGGCTTTTACTGCAGAGGACAGACGCTCGCTTCAGTTAGTGCATCTGAGAGACGCTGGGAATCAATAAGAGATGTGTGTGTGTGTGTGTGTGTGTGTGTCTCTGAGCCAGACTAACCCATCAGTCCAGCTGACATATTGACATGAGAACGCCTCCTGCTGCTTCACCGTCTTTACTTCTTCTCATTTATTTATTGTTTATACACAAAATATTTTAGTGTACTTTATTTTGAACATTTGAAGTAACTTATATAAATATTATAGCACATCTCACTCTACTAATATAAGATATTATCATTTAAAACCATATGGTACTACCACAATACTTTTCATGAGGTATGCTAATGTGATATATATTGTTTTTAATACATTTGAATGGCAAAGACATCACTGAAAATGTATTTTAGACCATTATTGTTTAGCTATAGTTTGATAAAGTCCTCGGAATTTCACACAATGGAGGAAAAATAGATATATGTTGTTTTTTGTGAGGAAACGCTTAGTATATAAATAAAGGGTAATGCAGAGACTTTCTTGTCACAAAAAAGACCCGCGTTTGTCGCCACCTACTGGCGGAAATGTGTAACATCACTGAATGAATCTAAGCGACTCTTCATTCTGAATCAAATGACTCGAGTCACTAAGATGAATCAAATGGCGTGAAGGCATGGTTACTGTCGGAATACTCGATTCTGATTGGATGGAATGTGCTCAATAAACCCGTTTAATGCACACAGGTAGTTCCAGTCAGTTGAATCACCGTTCTATATCAATGCGCTGTTTTCACTGAAGCTCCACACCGCATCGGTCTGCTCACACCGATTGAAACATTCAGGAGCAGAGAAACTTGTTGTCAACGCTGCCAATCGCTACATTATATTTTTCAGCAACGTGGGGGTTTTATTGCTTTTTTTTAAAAAAGTAATTCAACTCATAGCTTTGTTGTTATTGGAGAGAGAGGCGCTGAACACGGGTACGAATCTCTCTCTCTCTCTCTCTCTCTCTCTCTCTCTCTCTCTCTCTCTCTCTCTCTCTCTCTCTCTCTCTCTCTCGATAATTAATGAAATTAAATGCTATAATTAATTCATTCAGTGTATGAAATATATTCAAACAAATTAATCTTACCGCACTACTTTATCTCTGTGTGTGATTCAAAGCGGGTAGAATGCTGGATCTGACGAAAATAACCGTCACTTTTACCCTTCCGGTCAAATATTGCGCCAAACATCAGTAACAAACAGCATTTAGGTTGTCAATGCTGACAAATGACCATGGTATAAGCTTGAAGCTCATCCCTTACATGAAACAAAGTCTCAGTTTTCAAATCGTGTCAATTTTATTACAAAATTCAAACAATAAAAACAATTTTGCGCTCTTTGTGACAAATCGCTGAAGCACCTCATGATTTGTTAAAGGCACAATATGTAATTTTTCGTCTCTTATTCAAAACAAAGGCGTGTATTGACTATTGAGTGGGCGGAGCTTTTATTTTGTCATCGAGCGCTTCCGCTTGTGTGTGTGTGTAACGCAGCGCAATGAGAACGCTGGCGATAAAAAACGCTGGCGATAAGCGCGTGCGATATTCGTCCCAGTGTGTACTAGGAATGGGCAACAGTGGTAGAGTAATCGAGTACTCGAACGTGACAGCGATCATCGATCACGAGAACGATGATCGCCCCTGACTTAAAAAAAAAATATTTGTCTCTTTTTTATTGGTTATTGCGTCGTTTTGCGCGGGACCGGAGGTCTGATTGGTTAGCGTTATTCAGCACGCCTCCAGACCGCGGCGAAATAAAGTGAAACTGAGGCGCGCACTGCAGTGATGTCTGGAATCACTGATCATTAAATGGTTATTGCAAGATGTGCAGCGCCAATCTGTCATAGCCTACATAGCATTAT
This sequence comes from Gobio gobio, assembly GCF_949357685.1. Classification (NCBI taxonomy): domain Eukaryota; kingdom Metazoa; phylum Chordata; class Actinopteri; order Cypriniformes; family Gobionidae; genus Gobio; species Gobio gobio. Next base: position 3,548,699 of record NC_137112.1, on the reverse strand, counting down.
AATGAGAACACGATGGAAAAGAATGCTGTAAATGATCTGTGCTTAGTTCCCAGTGTATCAGCTGATCCACAGAGAAACTATCTGTGCTTCGTTCCCCGTGTATCAGCTGATCCACAGAGAAACTAGCGAGAACACTCAGACTAGCGCGTGAAGTTCATGTGCGCATTCGCGTCCTTTTCTGCAGATGCACATTGTAAGATTACGTTTATGTTGTCTATCTGATTAATCTAATATAAGAAGCGTTTGGTTGAGCTTAATAAGCTAGCAAAGCGCTGCCGTTATACCGGCTGTTCATTCTCTTCAGTTTCAGCTCAAACGCATATTTCATGCTCAACATGATGGTTTAGAGACAGTCATATTCTTTTTAGATAGGCAATTTCTTTCTCACAATCATTGATTTTAGTAATGCAGCAGTGCTACTGTTCTCGTATTTTTTAACAGTAGACCTAGTTTATTTAAAGCTGTTTTTCGTTATGAGTTCGAAAACGCGCAGTGATGTCTGTAAACGCTTCGATCATGAATAATATAATTAAGTGCATGATGTGCAGAGTCAATCTGTCATAGCATTATAATGAGAACACGATTTTAATAAAATGTTGTTTTTGTGTGCTTTCGTTGTCCGTGTATCAGCGTTGTTAAAGGAAGAGCGCATTCAAATTGTTCCGTTTCAAACCATAGCCTGTAAAATCTAGCACGCTGAAGTTCACGTGCGCATTCACGTCCTTTTGTGTTGATTTATGTCGTAATAGGTTCATAATAATCTTCATATTAATATTGATATAGGGTGCGTTTGGTTGAGTTTATTAACCAGCTAGCAAGCTCTGCAGGGTGGTGTTATTTCACAGTTTCAGCTCAAAGGCAATGCTCGATATTACTGACTTGGTTATTTGAGACGGTCATTTTATGAAGATGTTTCTTTTTCAAAGACATTTATGCATCATAATCTAGCAGTTATTTTTTGTTTTATATGTTCATGTTTTCATATACCTGTTTTCATGTCACGTTTGTATTTGTCAACAACAATTTTCATAACAGTTTTCATTATCTCAATGACGGACAAGCCCCGCCCCCTGCACATGCCCCGCCCCCGAGTACTCGAGTACTCGTTTTTGAGACCTATCGATGAACGAAATGAGAAATTGACAAAAATGCCCATCCCTAGTGTGTACAGGCCTTAAATGTGTTGAGTTGGAGAACAATGATCAGTTTCTGTCCATCAATGATCCAAACCGTGTCTAATAAAACACAATAGATATTAAAGCGGCACTACTGTTGCCATGGTTACTACACAATAACACCAGAGGGTCACATGGGTGTGATGTCATTGATAAGCGGTCCGTGTCCTGGTTAAAAATAAAATAGATTACTTCTTAAACATTTTAAACATTCTTGGAAACATTTGGGATAATGTACACAAGTCAACAAGGATATTTTAATCCAAAAATCTTACACATTGTGCCTTTTAATTTTAATCTTTAATAATAATACCAGTTGAGAGCGATTTGATTCCTTGAGAAAAATGAATATGTAGGCCCTACTGTACCGGAATGAATCGATATTGAATCAAGATCAGAATCGAATCGCCCACCCTCACTAAACTCAAAGGTGGGCGGCCTTGTCCTACCCCTTCTATATCTTTCAATGGCAGAAATTGTAGGCCCAGTTCAGCATTTGTCCTTGCTTTCTGTGTCATCTTGCTCCTTGGTTGACGTTCTGCTCGGGTACTCGCGCAGAACCCAAACCTCTCAGCTTCAGAAGCCCGTCCCAGCGGCACAGATATATTTAGCGGACTGCCACTAGCAAGTTTCTGGGACACGGGTGTTACTCTCACTACAAAAAATGCCCTGGAAACTCTCCGTTCGTTTGAGAAATGCTCCAAACAAGCTCCTGTGCAGCTGAAAGACTGTTTTGTGTGGGAGGTGTTTGAAGAAAAACATGCAACCCAAGCCTTGTGGTAGCAATTAGAAAGAGAAATGCTCTCGTTTTCACACCGAAAAGCTGTTTTTGTGCAGTTTGGTGCTCAATCGTTTAGGGGCGATTGGTGCACACGCTGATGTAATCACGCTGAGATGCACTCATGCATTTGAGGGCAAACTGCTGATTTCAATTAGGAAAGCAGCGCTGAATGCGGCCAAACTCTTGGCGAGGAAACTTACGCTGTTGTAGTTCTGCCAGGAGCCTGACCGGTTATCGTTATCTCACGGCTGAGGAACGCCACAGGATTGTGCTCGTCTGTGGATTATGGGGGCAGTTCTCAGGGTTGTCCAATAGGTGGCAGTAGGTCCTTAAAGCACATGGATGTGGCGATGGATGACTGTTGAAGCAGCTCTTTAAGATGGAGAGGGAGGAAGGGTTGATGGGAAATAAGTGCTGTCTCTTTGCAAAGGTCAGCAGAGCCGGAGGAACAAGATCATTGTTCACTCAGACACTCTTTCCCACAGTCACTGATAGCATTGTTTTACTGATGTGTATATCGCTTGATGTAATACATATTTTAATTTTATTTACTTTCATGATACACTTTTCCGGGCTTACTGCAATCTTTTTTACACACATTTTGATATATTTTTATAGTATATTATGTGTGTTTATAGTGTATTATATATTATGTGTATAGTGTGTGTTATTTATTATTAAATAGATAATTTAACATTATTATTAATAATGGAATTATAATTTTCCGTATATGATTAATTGTTTATTATATATAATACAAAATAAAAATAATATAAAATATAAATATATTATAAAAAATATAATATATTATAATCATTGTGTCACTGAACATTTATTTGTTTATATATATATATATATATATATATACATACTATATATTATTTATTATTATTAATATAATTATTAATATATATTTAATTGTGTATTATATGTAATATAAAATATAAATAATATAAAAAATATAATTATATTATATAAAAATATATTATAATAATTGTAGTTGAACATTATATATATATATATATAATACAAATTATTATTAATAAAATTATATAATTAATATACATTTAATTATTTATTATATGTAATATAAAAAATATAAATATATTATATAAAAAATATACTATAATAATTGTAGTTGAACATTTTTATATTTATATATATATATAATACCATTTATTATTATTAATACAATTATAATTATTAATATATGATTAATTATTTATTATATAAAATAAAAATAATATAAAAAAATATAAATATATTATATAAAATATACTATAATAATTGTCATTGAACATTATATATTATTATATAATATATATATATTGCAGAAGTAAAATGGTTTGCAAACATTTCTAATTTATTGTTTTCCTTGAATTCTAAGTTCAGCTTAACCTCATTGTTACCATATTTAAATCCATTACACAGAATACAGATGATTTTCCGCCACAATCAGTGGAGAAAATATGATTAGCAAGAGATTAAAGGTTCTTGGCCATCTCTGTGATGTATCTTGTACATCCGCTGTAATGCTCCCCAACTATAATGACCTTTGACCCCTCTGTCTCTTTCAGCAGGGCTTCAGAGGAAGCCACCCATGAGGAAGTGTGTACGGTGAAAAGGCGAAAGGTCAGAGGTCAGGATGACGACAGTAGCCGCAGAATACGAGCACATGGACATCCAGCAGCAATACCCGGACAGTGTCAACAACCGCTGGGAGGACGAATGGGACAATGAGAACAGCTCGGCCCGATTGTTCGAGCGCTCTCGCATCAAAGCTCTAGCCGGTGAGTGGGAATCACAAACCTACTGTCCATCTGTGCTGACGTTGCTCAATCAGGTTTAAAGGGTTAGTTCACCCAAAAATTAAAATTCTGTCATTAATTCCTCACCCTCATGTGGTTGGACACCCGTCAGACCTCCGTTCATCTTCAGACACAAATGAAGATATTTTAGTGTAAAGCTGATGCTGAGAAAGGCTTCAGATAGGCCTCCATTGGCATTCAGTACATTTACACTCACAAGACCCATAAAAGGCACTTAAAACGTCATGACAAAGTCCATCTCACCACAGTGACTCTACAATAATTTTACGATGCGACGACAATAGTTTTTGTGCGCAAAAAAAAATCAAAATAACTCCTTTATCCAGCTTGTTCTTGTCTTCCGTGTGTGCCTCCACGACGCATGCGTGAGAATATGAGCAGATCCGGCGTTCGGACACATGACCCAGAAGCGATTTGTTTACGAGCAGAAGAAGACGCGCGTGTCTAAGCTGTTGAATTCTACATTGATCGTGCTTTAGGTCTCGGTGTAGTTCTCAAAATCGGACTAAAGTGAGCATTTCATGGATTCCCGAACGCTGGCGCTACGTCATATTCTCGCGCATGCGTCGTGGAGGCACACACGGAAGACAAGAACAAGTTGAATAAAGGTGTTATTTTGATTTTTTTTTGCGCACAAAAACTATTGTCGTCGCTTCGTAAAGTTATTGTAGAGTCACTGTAGTGAGATGGACTTTGTAACAACGTTTTTAGTGCCTTTTATGGGTCTTGTGAGTGTAAATGTACTGAATGCCAATGGAGGCCTATCTGAAGCCTTTCTCAGCATCAGCTTTACACTAAAATATCTTCATTTGTGTCTGAAGATGAACGGAGGTCTGACGGGTGTCCAACCACATGAGGGTGAGGAATTAATGACAGAATTTTCATTTTTGGGTGAACTAACCCTTTAAATAGATGAACATGACCTTCTTTTGGAGCTCGAGAGAGAAACAATAAGAGAGGTAATTATCATCAGCAGGAGTGTTTCTCGTTCGCCGCTCTTCTGTGTTTTCGGGTTTGAGTAGCCAGCTAGTGCTTGATAATGTGACGCCCACCCAGCCGCACATGAAACGCTGTGATTTTGTGCGTAGGAGAGACGCAGCAGAAAGAAAGTGGGCGTAAGTTCACACTTTCTCTGCTCCTTCTGAAGCTCCCACACCATTTCAGATTCGCAGCGAAGCCCTCGAGCTCACAGAGCAACTCGGGAGCCTCACACAGGAAGCTGTGCATGTTACGTAAAATCGATATGGAGATGGACGGGTGTTTTTATTCATGAGTTGGATTTTTAATGCAGTTTGTAGATGAACTTGCATGTAGCTGTGTTGAACTAAATGCTCCTTTTGTAGGGCGCTTAGAGACATAATAATATTGATATATGCGTTTGGATACACAAAACATGTCTGGAATTGCCATTAGTCACACTCTCAAATTGTAGGTGCATGCTTCTATCATAACATGTAGATATACAGGCGTAACGTTAGGATTATCTCTTCATCACCTGTTTATGGGTGGGATATATTAGGCAGCAAGTGAACATTTTGTCCTCAGAGTTGAATTTTGAATGCAGTTGCTATATGGGTTTCTAAATGAACTATGTAGCTGTGTTGAACTAAATGCTCCTTTTGTAGGGCACTTAGAGACATTATAATATTGAGATATGCAATATATTTGGATTCACAAAACCTGTCTGGAGTTGCCATTAGTCACACTCTCAAATTGTTGGTGCATGATAAAGCATGCTTCCATCATAACATGTAGATATACAGGAGCTCAAACTGGTTCTGATAGAAACGTGTCAGAATACACAGTTTGTTGCGTATGGGTGGTCATAATGATATGCCTGATCGGTGTATGTGTAAAAATAATAGTTTGGGGTCCACTAAAAATACCACGTTTACTTCAGTTTTGCATAATTCAGAAGCATTGGAATAATTAACATTTTTTAATGCTCACCTTCTGCATTTATCTAATCAAAAATACAGAAAAAATTGTGAAATATTTTTACAAGTTAAATGAACTGTTCTCTATGTGAATATATAGTAAAGTGTAATTTATTCCTGTGATCAAATCATCATTTCTCCAGTCTTCAGTGTCACATGATCCATCGCAAATCATGAGGATTTGATGCTCAAGAAACATTTATGATTATTATTAATGTTGATAATAATTTTGATGAATAGAATTTTTTTACAGTCTTTACCATCATATTTGATCATTTAATGTGTCCTTTATGAATACAAGTATTAATATCTATGAACAAATATATATTTTGAATGGCAGCATGTATTTTTTATTCTCACAATTGCAAGTTTATATCTCTCGATTCTTAGAAATGCAAGAAAAAAGTTGCAAGACCCCTCCATCGATCTCACCGTGGGGTTTCGTTGTATTTCTCTCTTGATATAATTTATTCCCGTAATACCTTGGCTGACAGTAGCATATTTCCCTCTTCTGTTTTCCATCAGGCGTCATGCGTTTGAGTTGCTGTGTTTACAGAGGTGTGATGATGTTTATGATCGCTGGTGAGAGGAGTGAGCATTAAAGTGAGGGCTGTTATTCTCTCTAGAGCTTAAACAGACGGGTCCGCTCTCACTGAGACTCACTTAGAAACTTCAGGGATAAAGAAGGAACATAAAACAGAAATATAAAATCTCTTCCTCTCTCTCTTGTTGCCAAAAACCACAAACCATTTCTGGAGTTGTAAAAAGCCCCCAGCATTCCAGCAAAGCATCCTACGTTTCACGTGATTGTGTTTTCCTGCATTCCTGGGCATCAGAGCATACGCAACCCTTGCTCTGTCCTGCTCATTCTGTATCACGAAAGCAGGAATAATGCTCAAGAAAGAGAAAGTTTAAGGTGCAGTGTGTAATTTTTCTAAGAGGCCATATTATGTTCTTTTACACAGGCTCTACTGTTGATTATTTCCTCATATTCTCTTCCCAGTCTGTCAGTAACCCTGTCTCTATGAAGCCCCTCCTTCTGAAAAGCACACTGTGCTCTGATTGGTCGGCTGGAGCAGTGTGTTGTGATTGGTGTTTGGGAAATGTCCCGCCCCTTACCATAATACCGGCAGTTTCAACACACGACTAACTAACTCAACCAGGCCACACCCCTTTATTCTGCGTATTAATAATATAAATGAGGATAGGCTGTATCCTCAGACCCCGTAGGTTTCTGAAGGGCATTTTTGAAACTTAAAGCCGGCCGTCGCCATCTTGGCATCGCCACTCCCGGATAACTGGAAATGGGCAAAGAGGCGGGACGTGGGCGGAGCTGAGGTGCCTGGTTGCTGAAACCACGCCCACCTAGTTCGACCATAGTGGCTATCCACCTGTCACTCAAGTGGCCACGCCCTTAATTACCCTTAACGCAGAACTTTAAGGATTAATATAATTTAAATGGATGAATTATAAAAAAACAGTCGTCACGAAGGGCGCAATTAGCCGTATATACTTTGTTTTTGCAAGTAAACATCTTTAAATGTATATATTATGTCTTTATATTTAGAGTACTGAGTGCACTTTTCTGTCCAGCCATAGTTAACTAGCCTGACTTGGCTTCCGATAGCATCATCCATACTTCATGATTCAAAAACGAAGTTAAATCATTATCTGGTGACTCGATGAGGTACGAGTAAATGTCCGGGTAAGACACCTCTGGCCACTGGGTGGGGTTGTTACACCAATTTGACGGTGGGAGAATGAAGGGACATTTTTTTAAATTGACCAAATTAAAGGATTAGTTCAATTTTAAATAAACTTTTGCTGATAATTTACTCACCCCCATGTCATCCAAGATGTCCATGTCTTTCTTTCTTCAGTCGAAAAGAAATAAGGTTTTGGATGAGAACAGTCCAGGGTTGTTCTCCATATAATGGACTTCAATGGGCTCCAAACGGGTCAAGGTCCAAATGAGAGTTTCAGTGCAGCTTCAAAGGGCTTTAAACGACACCAGATGATGAATAAGGGTCTGATCTAGACAAACCATCAGTTTCTGAGAGAAACCCAGCAGTATTTATGCTATTATTTTACCTCTTAACAGACGAACGTGATCATCTCTGAGATCCGCCATAACTTCCGGAAAGTGAGGTCAAATACGAGCGTGGTCATAGATATATTGATAGTAGATGCCTCATTCTACTGATCCGTGCAGGCGCTAATGAGGCATCTACGTATACATCTATGACCACGCTCGTATTTGACCTCACTCTCCGGAAGTTATGGTGGAGCTCAGAGATGATCGCGTTCGTCTGTTAAGAGGTAAAATAATAGCATAAATACTGCTGGGTTTCTCTCAGAAACTGATGGTTTGTCTAGATCAGACCCTTATTCATCATCTGGTGTCGTTTAAAGCCCTTTGAAGCTGCACTGAAACTGTCATTTGAACCGTTTGGAGCCCATTGAAGTCCATTATATGGAGAAAAATCCTGGACTGTTCTCATCCAAAACCGTAATTTCTTTTCGACTGCAGAAAGAAAGACATGGACATCTTGGATGACATGAGGGAGAGTAAATTATCAGCAAAAGTTTATTTAAAAGTGAACTAATCCTTAAAGTGTGTGGATGTATCTTTCACGCTTTATGGCAGGCTGGGTGGACATATAAGTACTGGACATGTTTAATTTTGGTGATTGCTTAAGTTATTCAGCCCTGCCGGCTGTGTGTGGACGTCGTTTTGTGCCGCTATTTTGTATTGAAGTCTATGGGAGTCAAGTTTATTTTCCCCTAAAAGTGGGCGTGAATCTGTTCAGAGACATTCTTTGACGTTGTGCCGGTTGTGCGTATATGACAGGAACTAAACTCTCATTCCTGCGTAATAATCAAGAGCTGTGAGCCGTCCCATGAGTGCAGCGGCGCAATGATATTACACAGCGCCTGGAAATAGGCTAACTTCAGTCAACATCACCAATGTGACAACCATCTTACTGTAACTACACACATCACAACATGAGGAAAGTGTTGGTGTTATTTTGTCACTTATTGAGCAGTAGGCTAGCTGGAGCCATTTACCTCCAGTCTTTGTGCTAAGCTAGGCTAGCTGGAGCCATTTACCTCCAGTCTTTGTGCTAAGCTAGGCTAGCGGTGGGTGTGTCAGACAGTGTTATGGCACGGAGATGAGAATGGTGTGTATGGACTAGAGATGCACCGA
>NC_137112.1:3517269-3534769 GCF_949357685.1 Gobio gobio | reverse complement strand
AGGGTTTGGGATTTGACCGTTTTATGCATAAATCCGTTGATATTTTAGCCATATCTAGAGATTTTGACGTGGATCAGTAAACATCGACCCACAAGACCGTAGCATCATGGTGACACATCACATTTCCTTCAGAAATTATACAAATCTGTTTGGACATATCCTTTTTTGTTTTGAAAAAAATTTAAAATAATTATCGTAATTTTATTTAATTATTTTTTATTTTTTGTACAGTACATTTTTTCCCCTTTATTATATATAATTTTATTGTATATAATTTTTTCCCCTTTATTTCTGCATCAAATTGTTTTGTCTTTATTGTTATAATATTTATTATATATCATCAGATAATATAATATAAATGCCTTTATCTTTTAAAAATAATATTTTTAAATAATTTTATTATTATTATACATTTTTTTAAATAATTTATATATATATATATATATATATATATATAAATGTATAAATTCTTTTTTTTTCTTTATTTTGGCATCACATTTTTCAGCTTTTATTGTTAAAATATTTATTATATATCGTCATAATAGATATAATAATTCATATTATATGCTTTTACCTTTAAAAATACACTTTGTAAATCGTGGTATCGTGTATAAAATGTATAATTAATTGTTTACCTTTATTTTGGCATCATATTTTTTTGCTTTTATTGTTAAAATATTTATCATTATATATCATCATAATATAATATGCTTTTATCTTAAAAATTATTTTTATCATTTGATCATTTTATTATTATTATATATTATACATTTATAAAACATATAAATACATTTACCCTTATTTTGGCATCACATTTTTTGACTTGTATTGTTAGATTAATATAATATATAATATAATATAAATGCTTTTATCTTTTAACAATTTGTTTATTATTACATTTTAATACATTTATAAAATGTGTATATTCAGTTTTTATCTTTATTTTGGCATCACATTTTCTGTTTTTACATTTACATATATCTTTATTGAATAATTAATTTAAATATTATTATAAAATGTTTATATATTTGTTAAAGTTATTTACCTTTATTTTATATTTATATAAATATCCTATATATCTTATACATCGTAAATATATCCAACCATAATTCTAAATCATTTTCATTTTATTATTATTACATTTTATACATGTATAAAATTTATAATTCATTGTTTACCTTTATTTTGGCATCATATTTTTTGCTTTTATTGTTAAAATATTTATAATTATATCATCGGAATATAATATGATTTTATATTTAATTTTTTTTAATAATTTGATGATTTCATTATTAATATTATATTTTATACATTTATAAAAACGTATACATTCATTTTTTACGGTTTATTTTGGCATCACATTTTTCGACTTTTATTGTTAGATTTATAATGTAATATAATATATAAATGCTTTTATCTTTTAAATATATATTTTAAAATTATTTTATTATTATTACATTTAAAAAATATATTTTTTTAATTTATATTTATAAAATGTATAAATTATTTTTTCCCCTTTATTTTGGCATGACATTTTTTTACTTTTATTGTTAGATTAATATAATAATAATATAATATAATATATACATGCTTTTATCCTTTACCACATTTTTTATTACATTTTTATACATTTATAAAATGTGTATATTCAGTTTTTACCTTTATTTTGGCATCACATTTTCTGTTTTTACATTTGCATATATCTATAAATCTATAATAACTAATTAATTTAATTATTATTATTAATAAATGTTTTATATATTTATAAAATGTATTTACCTTTATTTATATATATATATATATATATATATATATATATATATATATATATATATATATATATATATATATATATATATATATATATATAGAGATTTATTCTAAATTCTATATATAGATTTATTCTTTATTCTATATATAGATTTATTCTTTATTCTATATATATATATATATATATATATATATATAGGTAAATATATTTTGCAAATATATAAAATCTTATACATCTTATAAATCATTATATCCAACCATAATTATAAATAATTTCTTCAGAAAATCTCCTTTTTTCCCGTTTTCGTTTCCCATTATTTCCTGAGATGTTCATCTGTTTATCTCCACGCTGTGTTTGAGTCTTTCAGAGTGAAACTAACCGGTCGTCAGGAAGCGTCTCGTCCCCAAACTCGTGGGCTGTTTATCACAGCGCGAGGGATGATTTCAGCTCAGAGAATCAGACTTGTGTCAGAGCACAGAAGTGCAGATGGAGGTGAATTAGCCGCACTGATGGCTCCAGGGCCGGCTGAGGACACGTGGACGTCTTGTGACTTCACAATGACACAACTGACTGTGTTCCTGCACAAATATCCCTCTCACTCCCGGCCCAGATCCACCATCCCGCCCTCAGGCCGCAATCCCACGCTCGACACACTGACGGATAATTCAACATTTGTTTTTGGAAATACTGGATCATGGGACACATTTGGTCACATTATATCTTATCTCATGGTTCCTCTTGTCTTGTGGAAGGAGATGCTACTTCCATACATTTTTTTTAAGTACCTTGGAGTACATAATAGTACATTAATATAGCTTCAGTACGATGATATAAGATATACACTATAGGTTTTGTGACGCCTGCCTTTACATGCACATGAACTTCCCATTCTTCATCCGTAGGGTTTAATATGGAGTCGCAGCTCTAACAGCTTCAGCTCTTCTTTCCTCAAGGTTCAGAGTGTGTTTATGGGGAATCTTCTAGAAGCGCATTAGTGATGTTGGACGAGAAGGCCTGGCTCTCAGTCTCTGCTCTAATTCATCCCAAAGCTGTTCTATCGGGTCGAGGTCAGTTCCTCCACACCAAACTCGCTCATCCGTGTCTTTATGGAGACGCTTTGTGCACTGGTGCATGCTGGGACAGGAAGGGGCCGTCCACAAACTGTTCCCGCAAATTTGGGAGCATGAATTTGTCCAAAATGTCTTGGTGAAGCATTAAGAGTTCCTTTCACTGGAACTAAGAGGCCAACCCCTGAAAAACAACCCCACCCCATAATCCCCCCTCCACCAAACTTTACACGTGGCACGATGCAGTCAGGCAAGTCCCGTTCTCCTGGCAATCGCCAAACCCAGACTCGTCCATGGGATTGCCAGACAGAGAAGCGTGATTGGTCACTCAGAGAACACGTCTCCACTGCTCTAGAGTCCAGTGGCGGCGCGCTTTACCCCACTGCATCCCACGCTTTGGTGATGTAAGGCTTCGATGAGCTGCTCGACCATGGAAACCCATTCCCTGAAGCTCCACACACTGATCTTGAGCTCATCTGTTATGAGTCTGTCTCATAAAGTTTGGAGGTCTGGAGCTCTTGACTCTGCAGAAAGTTGGCGACTTCTGTGACCCTCAGCATGCGCTGACCCCGCTCTGGGATTTGCTGTTGTTCCCAATCGCTTCCACTTTGCTATAATCCCACTAACAGTTGAGCGTGGAATATTTAGTAGTGAGGAAATTGGCCATGAAGGGATTGAACACCTGAACTCAGTGATTTGAAGGGGCGTCCTAATACTTTTGGCAATATAGTGTATGTATAAATATATATATATATATCACTCTTCCATGGTAAAGCCTAGTACTTTTTAAGGCAGTGGAGAACATTTTTATTTTTCTAATTGGTTATAAATGTCGCCTGAATGTCACTAGTTAAAATTTGGTTGGAATTCGAAAGAACATAAACCTGTTTCTTTTTTAATCTTTTTTATATTCTGCTTTAAGCAGCGTCAGAGTATACATGGATAAAAACATATACAACAACAAATCCAGATTGTGATTTAAAACTGACATAAAATAATAGGACATAAATGGTCAGTATGAATACAGTGGATAGTAAATTACAAAGACATGGGTCGAAGGGTTTATATTAGTTCCATAAAATTATTCCAGGTCTCAAAGAAGACCTGGAACAGTTACACTTGTACTCACTGATTGTTTATTTACTGTCTTAAATTTAGTTTGCACCGTCTGTATTGTCGTTTCTAGTCGCCTGTCCTAATGTTTTGTATGTGTTTTTTTTTCTTGTGTTTTAAATTGTTATATGTTGTGCAGAACAGGAACCTGCTGGAAAACAGTTTTTAAACTGAGTCAGGCTCGTCTAAATTGTACCTTACTGTTACTTTTTAACCTTTCCTGTATAATAAATGAAATGAAAACAAGATATGGGTTCTGTTAGAAACCCGTTTCTTAAGTAAGCAAAAACACTGTTGCTGACAGAAAACAAACCCGCATTTTATTGCTTGATTTATAGCATTTCATGTAGCGTTTCATATCAGCGCTACACTCCCATAAAACACTCCTCAAGTGCCTGGTTCTTTTTTTTAGGGGCTTTTAATTCACCTATGAGGCCTTTGTATCATGTTAGACGCGTAACGAAAAGCAGACGGGACAGTTTCTCCGCATGTCCTCCAGGATCTTCAGCACTCCTGTGAGATTCCTGAGTGGGAATTAGAGCAGATGTTTGCTTTACAGCGGAGTGCAATTCAATAGCCAAACTTCGAGAGGCAGTTCAAAGTCTGCATTCATGGCAGTTTCTCTCCTCACCTTGCAAACAGATGGACGGCGTAGGGGGGGAACATGCGGAGAAGGGGGTGGGGAATCCAGGAAAACGGGATTTTGGCCAGGATGCAAGTTAGCTCAACATTCCAAGGAGGCCGTTCCGCATTTTCTTGTGTTGCATGAGTTAAATAACAATGCATGGAAATGGCCCGACTTCCTGCTCAACCTCCACCCCCACCCCTAACTTCTCCGGAGACTTGGTACGGCCCATCTTCTCCTCCTCCTCTTTCATTGTAATGAGTTGGTGACATCATCTGCACACACACACACACACACACACAGGCTGGTGAAATTACAACCCTTTTGCCCTCCTCCTCCTCCTCCTCTTCTGCTGCCTCACAGAAACCCTTCCAGATTCAGACCAGGTCGGTCTCAGTTTGTGGGCATCCCGTTCTTTTGACTCCCAAGGAGGAGGGCCGTTTGTTTCCGAATGGACGGAGAGGGAAGAACAGCAGCAGCATGCATGTCTCCTCTAGGACATTAGCCTGGGACGGAAAGCGCTCGCTCTTTGGATATCTTTGATTTGAAGTGTGTTGTGCCTTCCCTTTCCGTGGTTTTCTGGGAGGAATCTGGAACTAGTTTTTTCGGTCAGGGATCATGGATTTGGATTGGCCGTCGGGGGCCCCTGAGGGCTTTTACCAGGAGCCGAGCTTCCCCGCGCAAATGCCCTTCAACTACAACCAGCTCGAGGGGCGTTTCAAGCAGCTGCAAGGTAAGATGGGAATGCATTGTTTAGAGGCGTTGCTAAAGTGTGCACCGTTATACTGGGACGACTCCCACAGCCATTTCACACATGCATAGAAAGCAGAGGTGTGTGTTTTACTCTCCCATAATCCTGGAGGAATTGCAGACTGGATTAGTTGTTTTTTGTGCATGCATTTCATGCTGCTTTAATGCTCCCCAAAATCACCCGAGTCAATAAAAGGGCAGAATGGCTCGTCATAGACAACAATGGAGAACCCGGGGAGGTGGGAGGGGTTGTTTTGTTCTGCTGATAGTGGCATGTTTCTCAATGGCTTCATATGCATTTCAATCGGCCGTTTGAGCTCTTCCAGGAGAAGATGCACGGTTGTGCACACTTTGCATTGTCCAAACTGGTTTTGCGGCTCGAGGAATTGCGTGTTACTGGCGTCCTCTAATTCTGGGGAGATCGATACATGTGCACTTTTGCACTTCACACACACTCAGCGATTTCACACATTTACGGCTTCGCTGTCGTGCAGATGTTCAGGTTTTGAGTCTTTATAACCCAAGTGTGCATGATGAGGATGATTAGCATGAAACAAGCTCCCCAGTAAGTAAATGAATCCCGGGCCGGGTCATGCTGGCGAGCTGTGATGAGAGAGAGAGACCTCCTGATGGGATGGAGATTTACATTTATGCATTTAAAGAAATGTGTGTTGCTGATTAGTGACTCCTGTTCTTCTTTTTGGTAGTTTAGTGATGATAAGCTTGACCTTTTAGCGGTGATGTGATGGATTGTGTGATCTCAGGCTTGTAAATAACTTAATATGAGAGATTGGAACTCGAAAAAACATAAACCCGTTTCTTAGGTAAGCAAAAACACTGTTGCTGACAGAAAACAAACCCGCATTTTATTGCTTGATTTATAGCATTTCATGTAGCGTTTCATGTCAGAGATTGGGTTGTTTTAACCCAGAGATTGGGTTGTTTTAGCTCAGCGGTTGGGTTGTTTTAGCTCAGCGGTTGGGTTGGTTTAACCCAGAGATTGGGTTGTTTTAGCTCAGCGGTTGGGTTGTTTTAACCCAGAGATTGGCTTGTTTTTAGCTCAGCGGTTGGGTTGTTTTAACCCAGAGATTGGCTTGTTTTTAGCTCAGCGGTTGGGTTGTTTTAGCCCAGTGTTGGGTTGTTTTAGCTCAGCGGTTGGGTTGTTTTAGCTCAGCGGTTGGGTTGTTTTAGCCCAGTGTTGGGTTGTTTTAGCTCAGCGGTTGGGTTGTTTTAGCTCAACAGTTGGGTTGTTTTAGCTCAGCGGTTGGGTTGTTTTAGATCAGCGGTTGGGTTGTTTTAGCTCAGCGGTTGGGTTGTTTTAGCCCAGTGTTGGGTTGTTTTAGCTCAGCGGTTGGGTTGTTTTAGCTCAGCGGTTGGGTTGTTTTAGCCCAGTGTTGGGTTGTTTTAGCTCAGCGGTTGGGTTGTTTTAGCTCAACAGTTGGGTTGTTTTAGCTCAGCGGTTGGGTTGTTTTAGATCAGCGGTTGGGTTGTTTTACTCAGCGGTTGGGTTGTTTTACTCAGCGGTTGGGTTGTTTTAGCTCAGCGGTTGGGTTGTTTTAGCTCAGCGGTTGGGTTGTTCTAGCTCAGCGGTTGGGTTGTTTTACTCAGCGGTTGGGTTGTTTTAGCCCACAGTTGGCTTGTTTTTAGCTCAGCGGTTGGGTTGTTTTAGCTCAGCGGTTGGGTTGTTTTAGCTCAGTGGTTGGGTTGTTTTACTCAGCGGTTGGGTTGTTTTAGCCCACAGTTGGCTTGTTTTTAGCTCAGCGGTTGGGTTGTTTTAGCCCACAGTTGGCTTGTTTTTAGCTCAGCGGTTGGGTTGTTTTAGCCCAGTTGTTGGGTTGTTTTTAGCTCAGCAGTTGGGTTGTTTTAGCCCAGTGGTTGGGTTGTTTTTAGCTCAGCAGTTGGGTTGTTTTAGCCCAGTTGTTGGGTTGTTTTTAGCTCAGCAGTTGGGTTGTTTTAGCCCAGTGGTTGGGTTGTTTTTGCCCACGGTTGGCTTGTTTTATAGCTCAGCGGTTGGGTTGTTTTAGCCCAGTTGTTGGGTTGTTTTTAGCTCAGCGGTTGGGTTGTTTTAGCCCAGTTGTTGGGTTGTTTTTAGCTCAGCGGTTGGGTTGTTTTAGCCCAGTGTTGGGTTGTTTTAGCTCAGCGGTTGGGTTGTTTTAGCTCAGCGGTTGGGTTGTTTTAGATCAGCGGTTGGGTTGTTTTACTCAGCGGTTGGGTTGTTTTACTCAGCGGTTGGGTTGTTTTAGCTCAGCGGTTGGGTTGTTTTAGCTCAGCGGTTGGGTTGTTCTAGCTCAGCGGTTGGGTTGTTTTACTCAGCGGTTGGGTTGTTTTAGCCCACAGTTGGCTTGTTTTTAGCTCAGCGGTTGGGTTGTTTTAGCTCAGCGGTTGGGTTGTTTTAGCTCAGTGGTTGGGTTGTTTTACTCAGCGGTTGGGTTGTTTTAGCCCACAGTTGGCTTGTTTTTAGCTCAGCGGTTGGGTTGTTTTAGCCCACAGTTGGCTTGTTTTTAGCTCAGCGGTTGGGTTGTTTTAGCCCAGTTGTTGGGTTGTTTTTAGCTCAGCAGTTGGGTTGTTTTAGCCCAGTGGTTGGGTTGTTTTTAGCTCAGCAGTTGGGTTGTTTTAGCCCAGTTGTTGGGTTGTTTTTAGCTCAGCAGTTGGGTTGTTTTAGCCCAGTGGTTGGGTTGTTTTTGCCCACGGTTGGCTTGTTTTATAGCTCAGCGGTTGGGTTGTTTTAGCCCAGTTGTTGGGTTGTTTTTAGCTCAGCGATTGTTTTATTTTGGCTCAGCGGTTGGGTTGTTTTCCAACCCATTTTGCGTTCATTTAACCCAAAACATTAAAACAACAATAAAACATTTAACCCAACCGCTGGGTTAAAACAACCCAATAGCTGGATTTGTCAATTTTCAACCCAACTTGAGTTGTTTTTAACCCAGCATTTTTTACAGTGTGAATGTAAACCGCACTGAGGATTTAAACAGTTGAAATGTGACTTTGGGTTATGCACGTATTAGATTGCTTTCACATTGACATGTAGCTTCTTGTTCCTCAGATGCGAGGTTTGATATTAAGATATTTAGAAGTTGCAACCGCTGAAGCCAGGAGGTTCTTTGTTTCATTATGCATCTTAAACACCAATGCAAGAGCATTCTTCAAACCCTCAAGACAGTGGAGATCGTAGCCAAGATAAATGACAGATTCTTGGATTTCTTGTGCTGTTGTGGACGCACTTCAATAGTCTAAACACACGATCCTGCCAGCTTGTATTTCCACAGATAGTTTACTGGCGTTAAGGGTGCGTCCAGCTGATCTTGGACTCTTTTGGACTCACTATAGGCCAGTTTTGCGTGCTGAAGCGGATCTTTTGTCCTCCGTGTGTCTTCCTGCCAATCCGCCTGTTTCTCAGTCTGGTCTTCTCAATGACCTTCTGTTCGGCTGCTGGCGGAGATGAGGCCGGAGAGAGTGAGATGGAGAGAGATGTCGGGCCCCATGGGGTTCTGAGGAGGATTGGGTCAGTGTGAGGATGTGAGTTGTTGGATTGGCTCAATGGACCCGAGGGGAAGCAGGTTCTGGAGGTCTGAAGCGGTGAAGGGAAGTGTTGAGATGGAAACCCATCTGGGCGGGCAGAGATGCACCAGCCACCCAGAGTCACTTCGTTCAACGCTCATTCAAAATGTATTTGTATAGCGCTTTTTTTTTCACAATACACATTGTTTCAACACATTGGCTCATGGATTGTGTAACACCCTAAAATAAAAGAATCACATTTCACAAAGAACATTTCATGAGTTTTGACCAGTGTTATTCTGGTATTATTTATATTTTGAATATTTTTGTGCTTTTTGTAAAAATAAATATTTCTATATAGCTATATTTAAATTTCAGTTTTAGTCATTTTCGTCTTCAACTTAGTTATTTCATTTCTAAGTTTAAAATGTCTAGGTAATATTTATATTTTAATTTATTTCACTTTATTTTTTAATGTTTTTTTATATCTTTAGTTTTATTTAAAATGTAAGATTTCGGTAATATTTATGTTTTATTTTATTTAAGCTTTATTTTAGTTACTGAAAAAGTTTTTAATATTTTTTGTTTTATTTAAAATTTAAGCTTTCGTGTAATATTCATGTTTAATTTTATTTCAGCTTAATTTTTAATGTGTTTTTAAAATATTTGTAGTTTTATTTAAAATTTAAGCTTTTGGGTAATATTTATGTTTTATATTATGTCAGCTTTATTTTTTTATGTTTTTTTGTCATATTTTTATTTATATTTTATTTTAACTTTATTTTAGTTACTGAAAACGTTTTTTTTTTATATATATATATATTTTTGTTTTAATTAAAATGTAAGCTTTCGTGTAATATTCATGCTTTATTTTATTCCAGCTTTATTTTTTAATGTTTTTTTTATATCTTTTGTTTTATTTAAAATGTAAGCTTTTGGTAATATTTATGTTCTATATTATTTCAGCTTTTTTTCAGTTACTGAAAAGTTTTTTTTTTGTTGTTTTTTTCAAATTTAAGCTTTTGGGTAATATTTATGGTTTATTTTATTTCAGCTTTATTTTTTTAATGTTTTTTTTTAATATTTATATTTTATTTTAGTCACTGAAAAGTTTTTAAAATATTTTTTTGTTTTAATAAAAATGTAAGCTTTTGGGTAATATTCATGTTTTATTTTATTCCAGCTTTATTTTTTTTGTTTTTTAATATTTGAACTTTATTTTAGCTACTGAAAACGTTTTTTTTATATTTATTTGTTTTAATTTAAATTTAAGCTTTCGTGTAATATTTATATTTTATTTTATTTCAGCTTTATTTGTAATGTTTTTATAATTTTTTGTTTTAATTCAAATTTAAGCTTTCATATAATATATTTTATTTCAACTTTTATTTTTGCTACTGAAAATGTTTTTATTTATTTTTTTCAAATTTAAGCTTTCATGTAATATTTAATATTCATGTCTTATTTTATCTAACTTTATTGTTGCTACTGAATTTAAAAATATATATATTTAGTTGAAGTTAAAGTTTTTCAGGTAATATGTTATTCTATTTCAGCTTTACTTCAATTACTTAAAATAGTTAGTATTAGTTCTAGTTGTAGTTATTAATAACAGCACTGGGACATGAAACACAGTTTGCATAATTTTACTTGTAAAATGTTTGTAATTGATGGATGGGAAAAGCGTCTCTGTGAGTGTATTTTAAGTGTTCTTGATGACGTCAGCTGAAGAACACGCGTGTGTTTTAATACAGTATGGATGTGAAACCGAGGACCGTTGATTCGGAGAGCTTATGTTTGTGCACAAATGCAAATGGAGGTGTTTTGTTCTGGTCTGAGGACATCTGGAGTGATGCACTAGTGCACATCCTCATATCTTTGAAACTAAGGGTGGGGTTTAAGCAGTGGACCTGAACCTTCTCACACCTGCCATCTACTGTTGCTCCTCAGTCCCCAACACATGTGACCCATCCGCGCTTCTACCTTAAGGCATTATTCCTGACCCTGGGCTCATATGGTCATGGGCGGTGAATCTGGAGTCTGAGCGAATGAAGCGGCTCTTTCATCGCAGTTTAACTGAAGACATTCCTGCAGAGAGACTGTGGCATGATGAACATGTTTGTTTAAATATGAGACATGCAGGAAATGATGAGCGTGTGCTCGTCTCTGTGAATGTACTGGCGCATCAAGTACTGAGGCAACTGGATATATATATATATATATATACAAATGATGAAAATATATTACCATATTTCAGAGTTATTTTATATATATATTATAATTTAATTATATACTAAATAAAAAAATAAAAAAAGGAATTCTGATAAAATAAAAAAAATTATATAAAAAATAAAATAATATAGTAAATAATAAAATATATATGAAACTAAACTAACATAAAAAAATTATAAAAAAAAAAATTATATATTAAATAAATAAATAAAAAATTAAATAAAATTATAAAAAATTTAATTAAAATATTTAAATAATAAATAAAATAAAGCAAAACATATATTACAAAAATTCAATTAAATTAAAAAATATAATAATAAAATATCTATATGTGTGTGTATATTCTTGATTTTTTTAATTTATTTTTTTACAAATGTTGAAAATGGATATTTTTAAATATTGATAAAAATCGTATTTCAGAGTTAATTTACATATATATATTATTTAATTATATACTAAATAAATTAAAAAGAATTCTATTAAAATAAAATGTATTTGAAACATAAAATAATATAGTAAATAATAAAATATATATGAAACTAAACTAACATAAACAATGTATAAAAATAAATTAAAATAAATAATTAAATAAATAATATTAAATAAAAAATTTAATAAAATGATAAATAAAATTAAAATATTACAAAATAAATAAAATAAAACAAAACATATTACAAAAAATCAATTAAATTAAAAAATATAATAAAATATTATCTATCTATATATATATATATATATATATATATAAATATATGTATATGTATATGTATGTGTGTGTGTGTGTGTGTGTGTGTGTGTGTATATATTCTTGTTTTTTTTTTTACCTACAAATGTTGAAAATAAATATTTTTAATTTTCTCTCTATATATAACACACACTTTTTGCCTCAACCACCAACAGTGACTTAAGGCCAATTTAAGGGCCATAAATATTTTTTTTTACCAGTCATGAAACTGAGATTAATCCTTATTAAAGTTATTCAGGCAAGAGCAATGAGTGGTTGTTCTTTGTCTTTTGTAGTTTGATTAACATTAATAACACAGACAGCAGCAGGAATATCAGGGCGCTGTCACTTTAAGAGCGAATGCCTGGATCCCATACACTGAGACACATGCGTGTTATTTCTCATCTGTTTACGTTCAGTCAAGACTGTTCTGTTTATGAGGATACAAAGCCTTTTGACATAATTTAGTTTGAATGTCTGCTCAAGCTCAATAAGACGTGAACGAGAACTCGGTATTCAGTCTGTCGTCTTGACATTGAATATTTAAATTTGCATGGGTTAAAGCTGCACTATGTAAGTTTTCCGTCCGCTAGAGGTCGCCTGTTCAAAACAAAGGTGTAGTTTAATGACGTCACATTTGAGCACAGAATCCTGGGACATGTGGTCTTCAGCTCACAGCCGGTGGGAAAGAAGCGGGACAGGACTCGGGCAGAAATCATGTGGATGTGATTATTAACGTTACTGTAGTGAAGCAGAGCAGGAGCCAGTGTTGTGGAGCTGAGGAACCGCTGGAGCGATTGTTAATGAGATGAACGCAACACACGCCTCGCGAGCAGCGGGACTTTTATTATGCCACAGTCGCCTCGCGAGCAGCGGGACTTTTATTATGACAGTCGCCTCACAAGCAGCAGGACTTTTATTATGACAGTCGCCTCACGAGCAGCGGGACTTTTATTATGCCACAGTCGCCTTGCGAGCAGCGGGACTTTTATTATGACATTCGCCTCGCGAGCAGCGGGACTTTTATTATGACGGTCGCCTCGCGAGCAGCGGGACTTTTATAATGCCACAGTCGCCTCGCGAGCAGCGGACTTTTATTATGCCACAGTCGCCTCACGAGCAGCGGGACTTTTATTATGATGGTCGCCTCGCGAGCAGCGGGACTTTTATAATGCCACAGTCGCCTCGCGAGCAGCGGATTTTTATTATGCCACAGTCGCCTTGCGAGCAGCGGGACTTTTATTATGATGGTCGCCTCGCGAGCAGCGGGACTTTTATTATGACACAGTCGCCTCACGAGCAGCGGGACTTTTATTATGACTGTCGCCTCGCGAGCAGCGGGACTTTTATAATGCCACAGTCGCCTCACGAGCAGCGGGACTTTTATTATGACTGTCGCCTCGCGAGCAGCGGGACTTTTATAATGCCACAGTCGCCTCGCGAGCAGCGGGACTTTTATTATGACACAGTCGCCTCGCGAGCAGCGGGACTTTTATAATGCCACAGTCGCCTCGCGAGCAGCGGGACTTTTATTATGACACAGTCGCCTCGCGAGCAGCAGGACTTTTATTATGATTGTCGCCTTGCGAGCAGCGGGACTTTTATAATGCCACAGTCGCCTCGCGAGCAGCGGGACTTTTATTATGACTGTCGCCTCGCGAGCAGCGGGACTTTTATTATGACGGTCGCCTCGCGAGCAGCGGGACTTTTATAATGCCACAGTCGCCTCACGAGCAGCGGGACTTTTATTATGACGGTCGCCTCGCGAGCAGCGGGACTTTTATTATGCCACAGTCGCCGTATTTTATTATGAACACTAGTTCACACTGCAGTGAGAGTAAAGCGTTTCTACAGAATAAAACCGCAAACTAACGCGGATATGATGTCATCGACAGGCCACGCCCTCACACGTCCCGGTTCCTCGGGTAAAATAGCATCTCACGATTTACAAATAGTTGGAAACATTTGGGATATTGTAAGTACTCGACTGAACACAATATATAACACTGGCCTTTTTGGATATTTGACTGAACAAATGTTACATAGTGCAGCTTTATACGTTTGTGACGATGCAATGGCGATTGGTGTTTTATATACTCCGGTTTGCACTTGTATTTGGCACTTGGCAAGTGTATATATGATAAATACAGCACCACCCTGGCTACAATATTGCCCAAAAATACATCTCAATGTTGTCTTTATGAGTAGCGCATGTGTTTTTCATCAGCGCTCGCATGAACTAAAATCCTCATATCTTTATTGTTTTTGCCCTGGGTTGAAATGCTCAGACGCTGTGTTGAAAGTGTTGAAATGCGAGGTTTATTTTGGATGTCCAGAGCTGAAGGTGAGATCTGTCCACTCCACACAGGAAGTCTTCGGCATTCCTTTCTGCTGACGTTTACGCCACAGGAAGCAGATAAATCAGAGGAAGCCTGCCTTTCTGGACCCTTCTCATTCAGATGTACTGATTTATCAGAGGCAGAAGTGTTTCAGCTGATCTGGCTTATCTCTGACCCCAGATCTGACCTTCTCGTGTTTCCGGATTCAGATGTTTTGTTCGTGTTGCGCAATCCCAGAATCCCACAGCCGGCATCATTTTCAGGAGTGTTAGTAACATAAGTGATGTTAAGAATGCTGTGGTCTGCTCTTTTTCACGTTCAGACTCAAGAGTGGGAATAATATATTATAATTACTCGTTTGTTCTTTCAGGGTTGGACAAACCCGTCTAGGCGGATCGAGACTTTTCCCGAAATATAATACCAACAACAATTGGATGTGCACTGACGTTCATAGGTTTAGAAAAAAGGGTTTTAATGCAGTATAAATGCTTTTTTTAATGTTTGGGAAAATGTATCGCACAAAAATATATCAATATATCCTCATATGAGAATGATTAGTGAAGGGTCATGTGACACTGAAGACTGGAGTAATGATCACACACTTTGCCATATATTCACATAGAGAACAGATGATCTACATTTGAATAATATTTCACAATTTTTAATTACATTTTTTAAATATATTTTTTGTTTTATTTCTTTTATCAGTGTTAACAGCAGATTATTATATTGCCACTTATATTATTAATTTTTTTTATTTAATTACATTTTTTGTAATATATATGTTTTGTTTTATTTTATTTATTTATTATATTTTAATTTAAATTTTATTTTATTTCAGTTTTTTATATATATATTTTTATTTTAGTGTAGTTTTATATACATTTTATTATAATATGTTATTTTATTTTTAATGTCATTATTTTAATTTAATCTTTTAAATATATATATTTTTTATTTTATTTATTTATTTTTAAATCAGTGTTAACAGCAAAGTATTATATAGGCACTTATATTATTTTTATTTTTATTTTTTTTTATTTATTATTTTTTATATTTTAATTGAATTTTGTTCTTTTTAATATACTTTTTTTATTTTTATGCAGTTTTATTTTATTTTTGTTTTATATATATTTTATTATTGTATCTTATTTTTAATACCAATTATATTTTATTTTTAATATAATTTATTTTATTTTTATTTAATTGAATGTTTTAAATATATATATATATATATATATATATATATATATATATATATATATATATATATATATATATATATATATATATATATATATATATATATATATATATATATATATATATATATATATATAATTTTTTATAATTTTTTTTTTTTTTTTTTTTTTTTTTTTTTTTTTTTACACTGAAGATTGGAGTAATGATGATTTGATCACAGGAATAAATGACACTTTGCCATATATTCACATAGAGAACAGCTGATCTACATTTGAATAATATTTCACAATTTCTACAGTATTTTTGATCAGATAAATGCAGCATTAAATTTGCATGTTTTTTCGATCATATTGTTTCCTCTGAAAACGCAGACAATGCTATCTGTATGTTGCAGGATAGGGTGTGGTTTGTTTTGAGGTCAAACAAAGATTTTGAGGATGCAGGAAACGCCAATAAATCAACAATCGCTGATCTCTCTCAGCCCGGACACATCCGTCTTGTTCAGATAGTGGAGAACATCTCAGGGACTCGGTGTGTTTTCAATAGCAACCCTTGAATAGTGAGCGTGATGTATGAGATTGTACTGGTATGAGATTGTACTGGTATGAGATTGTACTGGTATGAGCCTTTAATGCATAAGCTTTGGCATATAGTGTCCCAATGATAGTGACTGATTAGAGCCTGACCTGATCAACAGTCCAGACTCCAGTATTGATTGATCTGAAGCGGCTCAAAGGCAAATGTTGCTTGTCATTCAGTTGACTTTGCCATTGCTCTCAAAATATATGATCTTATTTTCTGGCTGTATTTTCCACATAAGAATACTTGTGTATATACAGTCAGTGTTAACAGCTGAGTATTATATAGTCACTTAAGTTACATTTTTTGTAATATATTTTTTTGTATTTTTTTTATCATTATTTTTATATAGTTTTTATTTTATTTTTCATATATATTTTATTAAATTGCATTTTTAATATAATTTAAAAAAATATTGAATTAAATGTTTTAAATATATATTTTTTTATTTTATTTCATTTATCAGTATTAACAGCAGATTATTATATAGCCACTTATATTCTTTCATTTTTTTGTAATATATATATATTTTGTTTTATTTTATAATTTTTTTATATTTTTATTTTATTTTTTATTATTTTATTTCATTTTTTAAATTTATTTTTGTATATAATTTTTATTTAATTTATTTATTATATTATTGTATTTTTAATATACATTTTATTTTTAATATAATTGTTTAATTGGTTTTTTATTTAAATAGATTTTTATTTTATTTATTATTATTGTATTTTTTATTTTATTTCATTTATCAGTGTTCACAGCAAAATATTATATAGTCACGTTTTAAATTTTTTTGTAATATTTTTTATTTTATATATTTTTTTATTTTATTTATTTTTTATATTTATTTATTATTTTATATAATTCTTTTTAATATAATTTTTATTTTATTTGAATGAATTTTTTATGTATTGTAGTTTCATATATATTTTATTATTTATTACATTAGTTTATTATCTTAATTTTAATAAAAAAATATATTATTTTTATATATTTTTGTTTTATTTTATTAATTTATTAATTATTATTATTTAATTTTTTTTAATTTTTGATTTATTGTTTTTAATTAAACCATTAAAAAATATATATAAAATCAATAAAATATAAATATTTTAATATTTTAATAAATAGTTTTATTTTATTATATATATATATATATATATATATATATATATATATATATATATATATATATATATATATATATATAATTGTATTATTTTATTAAAAATGTAATAAAACTTTATTTTATTTTTAATATCTCCGCACGCTTTGACACTGAATATCTTGCGATGCATATTCAAGCATTTGAATCTCCTCTGAGAATGAGCTCAAGAGTAAAGTGACCTCACAGTGATGAGCATCTGGGGGACAAAATGTGCTTTATCATGAAAATAATGTCACAATGTAAAAAATAATGTTTTTTAACTTGTTACTCAATATCCTTGTAGGTGTTATCAGCCACTGATGTTGAAGCCAGCGGTATTTAAGAGGCCATAAACACACCGAGCTGTGTGTGCTGAGTTTATAACTGGTGGTTCATATTAAAGCACATTTGTGTGTGTGGATCCGCGGGTGGTGTTTACCCAGTGTTGG
>NC_137112.1:3504769-3509769 GCF_949357685.1 Gobio gobio | reverse complement strand
TCTATCATCTATCTGTCTATCTGTCTGTCTGTCTGTCTGTCTGTCTGTCTGTCTATCATCTATCTGTCTATCTGTCTGTCTGTCTGTCTGTCTATCATCTATCTGTCTGTCTGTCTGTCTGTCTATCTATCATCTATCATATAACAATATTTTTAAATTATATTTTGAAATATTGTATTAAATATGAATTTAAAAAAACTTGAGATAATTGTAGTATTAATATTAATAATGTTATTTTAAAATAGTTTTTATTTATATTATATTAAATCATTTTGTATCAAAATGAATTAATTTCTTATCTTTTACTTATTCATTTAAATTATAGCTTAAATATTCTGGATTAAATTAAATTGTATAACAATTCATACAAATAAATTTGACATAATTACATCATCATCAATTTTTTATTAAACATTTTTTATATTTAAATTTTTATATTATAAATATATTTATTTATTCATTTATTTATTTACTTATTTAATTTGAAGTATTGTTTAAATACCATTTTAAAATATTGTAAAATTGCTTAAAATAAACTTGAGATAATTATATTATTATTAATAATATTATTTTAAAATATATTGTATTTAAATAATATTCTGTATTAAAATTAATTTAAATAAAATTAGGACTTTTTGCTTATTAATTTGCATTATAATTATTATTACTAATATCATAATTTTTTTTTCTTAAATATATTTTATATAAATAATATTTTCTATATTCAATAGTTTTG
The DNA here is from genome assembly GCF_949357685.1 of Gobio gobio. NCBI lineage: Eukaryota > Metazoa > Chordata > Actinopteri > Cypriniformes > Gobionidae > Gobio > Gobio gobio. The sequence goes on along the minus strand of NC_137112.1, from coordinate 3,509,033 downwards.
TATGAAAATGTATTCAAATACAATTGAGATTTATTTATTTATTTACTTACTAAATATTTGACGTATTGTTTAAATAATATTTAGTATAAAAATGATTACAATTAACACAAATAATTGTGATAATTGTATTATTAATATATATTTATTTTAAAATATATTTTATTTAAATCATATTTTATATTGGTTTCTGAAACACCCAATGGTGCAACTCGGACACATCATCAGTGATAAATACAATTTAAATAATTTTATTATTATTATTATTATTATTTATTAATAATAATAATCAATTTTGATCATTGTTGTATTTTATAATATTGCTGTTGCTCCAGTGTATTTTTACTTATTTATTTAAATTAATTGCATTATTATTATTATTACTATTATCATAATTTTTTATTTATTTTCTTGAATATATTTTATTTAATCAATATTTTCTATATTCAATAGTTTTGCATGAAAATGTATTCAAATACAATTGAGATTTATTTATTTATTTACTTACTAAATATTTGACGTATTGTTTAAATAATATTTAGTATAAAAATTATTACAATAATTGTGATAATTGTATTATTATATATTTATTTTAAAATACATTTTATTTAAATAATATTTTATATTGGTTTCTGAAACACCCAATGGTGCAACTCGGACACATCATCAGTGATAAATAATTTATTAATAATCATAATCAATTTTGATGATTGTTGTATTTTCTAGCATTGCTGTTGCTCCAGTGTGATCTGAAGATGTTTACGAGGTGTGTAAGTGTGTGTGTTGTGGTCCTGCAGATGAGCGGGAGGCTGTGCAGAAGAAGACCTTCACCAAATGGGTGAACTCGCACCTGGCCCGCGTGTCCTGCCGGATCACGGATCTCTACATGGACCTGCGAGATGGACGGATGCTCATCAAACTGCTGGAGGTTCTGTCCGGAGAGAGGCTGGTGAGTCTGCGGGGGGGGCGGGGCCATGCAAATGAGCATCCATTACAACACTCTCATTGGACTTGACAAGACGTGTGATTATTTTGTCATCGTGTGTCTGTGATGTGGCTTTGACGTGCTCAGATTACAGTGTGTGAGAGTGTGTTGGGGGTTTAGCTTTCACTCAGGTGGCCCAAATTGCCCAAATTGCCCCTCTGCGTCATTGCCTCAAACACTTCCTTCCTGTCCAGGGATTGGCTGGCAAACTCTGACAGTAAAGCGGGTTCTGGAGTTGTGAGAGTTGACCTGGACATGTTCTGGTGTGATTGTGACCGAACCAGATCATTATAAATGACACGTTGTAAGTTCCCATGACTTCTCCGTCTGTGTCCAGGGGTCACAACCTTTGTGTTTGAAGGGCCGCTCTGGGTCGCCGGTGTTGTCTCTGTTCGCTGCACACACACTTTACTAGAGTGAGCCAACAGCACTCATAGCTGATGCAGGACTGACGTCTGTGTGTGTGTGTGTGTGTGTGTGTGTGATGGGTAGGTTTAGGGGCAGTGTGTGTGTGTGTGTGTGTGTGTGATGGGTAGGTTTAGGGGCAGTGTGTGTGTGTGTGTGTGTGTGTGTGTGTGTGATGGGTAGGTTTAGGGGCAGGGGCAGTGTGTGTGTGTGTGTGTGTGTGTGTGTGTGTGTGTGTGATGGGTAGGTTTAGGGGCAGGGGCAGTGTGTGTGTGTGTGTGTGTGTGTGTGTGTGTGTGATGGGTAGGTTTAGGGGCAGGGGCAGTGTGTGTGTGTGTGTGTGTGTGATGGGTAGGTTTAGGGGCAGGGGCAGTGTGTGTGTGTGTGTGTGTGTGTGTGTGTGTGATGGGTAGGTTTAGGGGCAGTGTGTGTGTGTGTGTGTGTGTGTGTGTGTGTGTGATGGGTAGGTTTAGGGGCAGTGTGTGTGTGTGTGTGTGTGTGTGTGTGTGTGTGTGTGTGTGTGTGTGTGTGTGATGGGTAGGTTTAGGGGCAGTGTGTGTGTGTGTGTGTGTGTGTGTGTGTGTGATGGGTAGGTTTAGGGGCAGGGGCAGTGTGTGTGTGTGTGTGTGTGTGTGTGTGTGTGTGTGTGTGTGTGATGGGTAGGTTTAGGGGCAGGGGCAGTGTGTGTGTGTGTGTGTGTGTGTGTGTGTGTGATGGGTAGGTTTAGGGGCAGGGGCAGTGTGTGTGTGTGTGTGTGTGTGTGTGTGTGTGTGTGTGTGTGTGTGCACGCAACACAGGTGAACGGCAAAATGTTGTTTGGTAAAATCTAAGCACCACACCCGTTGTAATTGCCATCATTAATGCAATAGGTGCAGATAAGATGCTTTGGCAACTATTGTGGACTATGTGTTTGATCGCAACGATCAAGTTTGCATAAAAACAAGCATTACTCACCGGGAGAATTTACCAACAGCCGCTGCTACCGCATGATTTCTCCCGTGGATTTCATATACCGGGTGAAGAGTCTACAGTCTTCCAGCAGTATGTCTGCCCGCTGTCTGAGCATCAATGGATGGCTTTCCAGTCCCATGAGAAAATCTACAGAGACCGTCTGAATACCAAACGCCAGCGCGAGAGGAACTTTGTTTCCTCGGGTGATCCGGGAAAGTGGATAACGCTAGTTAAGCTGCTACATGGGATATTCTTTAAGAACGGAGTTTTTACAGCGGTAAGCCACAGCGGGAAACCTTTTGGACTACAACTTCTGAAATATGTGTCGAGAGTCTTGAAAAAATTCCCGGCGATACAAACATATCCTGAAGATTTAACATCGGCCGCAACAGCTGACTGGATCCGCGAACAGCTGCGCCACCTGCGGGAAAACGTCTTGCCGTCACTGGGGACAGGAGCGACCCACAGCCGGCAGAACAAAAAGGTGAGCCGAAACAAACTTGCATATTTGTGGCAGCATAGAAGAACTAAAGCGATCCATGTCATCTTAAACAACAGTGAATATTCCGACCCTCCTCCCTGTTCTACCAACATTACAGCTATACAAACTTATTATGATAATAAATGCCAAAATCAGAGACGTGATGAGGATCTCCCACTCCCACCCTGGCATTTAAACGTGCCGCCGTTAAAGCCAACTTTTTTCCCTGAAACAACGCACTTCACAAATAAGGAAGTAGAGACTGTTTTAAATCACCTCCCTAACAACAAAGCCAGTGGTAAGGATGGTGTGACATATGAGACTTTTAAAACTATGCAGTCATGTCAGATTCTAACAACTGTCTTTAATGTCTGTTTGGAAAATAAGAGAGTACCAGATTCATGGAAAGGAGCACTAATTCATCGTATTCCAAAAAAAGACAACATCCCTGATGATCCATCGACATGGAGGGATATATCCCTCCTCCCTACCATCTATAAGGTGTTCATGAAATGCATACTGGCCAGAGTTCTCCCTTGGTTGGTGGAAGCTGACATCCTCTCCACCAAGCAAAAGGCATACATCAATAGGCAAGGTATGAACGAGCATGTGTTCTGCCTAAAAACAGGGATAGATGACTTTAAGCATGAATCATGTAAACTGTTCTCAGTCTTTCTAGACTTTAGAGATGCATTTGGAACTTTATCTCATAACGTCATGATCAGCTCATTGGAGGAAATACAGCTACCTCGACTGTTCATCGACATAGTGAAGGATGTATATAGAGGTTCCTTTATTGAAGTAATCTGTGGAGAACAGCTCACTCGCCCAACACCACTTCAGATAGGCATTAAAACGGGCTGCCCTTGGAGTGCGATTAACTTTATAATTGCCACCAACCAATGGTTAAAGTGGATGTGTCAATGTGCCCCCCCTGGCGTGATATCACCTATCCCAGTACAAGGCTATGCAGATGACGTCCAGATCGCCTCCAGAGACGAGAGCGTAATTAAAAACATGCTGGCCAGGACAGATTCTTTTCTGAAATGGTCAGGCCTGGAGATTAAGGACACAAAATGTGCCGTTCTGTATGAGAGGAGGAGCGGAGGGAACAGGTGGTATCGCTCAAAAACTGATAAATGTCCAGAGTTCACCGTTGCAACTAAACCTATACGTGTATTCTCTCTTCATGAGACATACACTTATCTAGGACACAACATTAATATCGCAGGGGAATGGAAAGAGCAGGTAAACATCATCTGGTCAGGGTTCCTATCCCGGTTGGACTTGATAGACAAATGTCCACTGCCTCTGACCATGAAGTTAGAGGCTATCAGACAGGTGGCGCTGTCTAAAGTACAACATCTGTTCTCCAATGTCCATATCCAGCAGAAAGTGCTGATGGACATGAACAGTAAGACAGTGAGCTTCGTGAGAAAGTGGTT
>NC_137112.1:3472269-3499769 GCF_949357685.1 Gobio gobio | reverse complement strand
TGCATAGGTTTTTCAGCAGGATTCTTTATTGAGAAAAACGTGCTGTCTTTCCGCTGAGGTTCCAAGTCTGACTAAAGCCAGTTGAACATTGTATTTTATATACATTTCAAGGGGAGGGATTATACAGCAGGAGAGGAGACACTCTAAGCAATACAATGCTTGATTTAATCAGCATAACAGTGGCACTCAAATGCATAGATGCAATCAGCCTACCACTCAGGGGCTCCAGAAGTCATTAAAGACAAATGGTGCTCATTTTAGAAACAATGAAGAGAACAGGAACAGTCCTGGAAAATACAGGTTTTGGGAAACCTGCCCAGAGACAGACAGACAGAGTATCACCAATCTCTGAGCTTGTTATGCGAAATAGTCAGGAAGTGCATAAAGACAAAAGACTTAATGTCTCAAACACTTACACGGTCTTACGTGATCTCCTTAGAATTTCCTCAAGTTTACTTCACAATGTAAAACACAAATATGGATAATGTTTTCAGTTATATTCTATTACATTGGGACCTAGATATAACAATGTATAAATTTGTAATCCCACACCACGCTCGTATTTTGACCTCACTTGTCGGAAGTTATGTCTGAGCTCAGAGATGATCACGTTCGTCTGATAAGAGGTAAAATAATAGCATAAATACTGCTGGGTTTCTCTCAGAAACTGATGGTTTGTCTAGATCAGACCCTTATTCATCATCTGGTGTCGTTTAAAGCCCTTTGAAGCTGCACTGAAACTGTCATTTGAACCGTTTGGAGCCCATTGAAGTCCATTATATGGAGAACAACCCTGGACTGTTTTCATCCAAAACCTTAATTTCTTTTCGACTGGAGAAAGAAAGACATGGACATCTTGGATGAGATGGGGGAGAGTAAATTATCAGCAAAAGTTTATTTAAAAGTGAACTAAACCCTTCCGTCCCCAAATGAGCTCTCACTGTGAGATAAAGTGATGCATATTAAGAATGGAGATGATTGACGGTCTGCCTCTGATCCTCCGCAGCCCAAGCCGACGAAGGGCCGAATGCGCATCCACTGCCTGGAGAACGTGGACAAAGCGCTGCAGTTCCTGAAGGAGCAGCGCGTGCACCTGGAGAACATGGGGTCACATGACATCGTGGACGGGAACCACCGCCTCACACTCGGACTCATCTGGACCATCATCCTCCGCTTCCAGGTACACACACTCACGCCCACATTTAGAGACATGCATTCATATTATAAATGTTTACTTTACTTTATAACTCGCTATAGCACTGTGTTATTTGTTTATATTTATGAATGTACTTTTAATTTTTTTTATTGGAATCAATTATTTATTATATTGAAAATATTGAGTTTATATTTCTTTAACACTATAGTACTGTACTTTTAGATGTATTATTTATTATCCTTATATATATTTATTTACTTAAACCATTTTTTTTATTATTTATTGGATTAACTATTTATATATATATATATAGAAAATGTTTTGTTTTATTTTTACTAAGACATATTTATATTATATATTAATTATAATTGTTTTATGATATGTTAATCACATTTTAAATATATTTTAACAAATTAAAATGTATTTATTTAGAAAATATTTAGTTTTATTATATTAAGATGTATTAATTTATATTTATATATTAATTGTTCATTTTAACATTTTTTATGATATGTTAATCAATTTTTAAATATATTTTAACAAATTTTAATTTATTAACATAGAACATATTTAGTTTTATTATATTAAGATGTAGTATTTATTTATATATATTAATTATTTATTTAAAAAAATATGATATGTTAATCCATTTTTAAATATATTATAACAAATTTTAATTTATTAATATAGAAAAAAATTTTTTTTATTAAGACATTATTTATTTATATATTAATTATTTATTTTAACCTTTTTTATGACATGTTAATTACTTTTTAAATATATTTGAACAACTTTTTTGTTTAATATAGAACATATTTCGTTTTATTATATTAAGATGTAGTATTGATTTATATGTATATATTAATTATTTATTTAAAAAATGATTTTAAATATATTTTAACAAATTTGTATTTATTTATATAGAAAATATTTTTTTATTTTTAAGACATATTATTTATTTATATATTAATTATTTATTGAAAAAAAATGTAAATGTTAATCAATTTTTAAATATATTTTAACAAATTTGTATTTATTTATATAGCAAATATTTAGTTTTATTATATTAAGATGTATTATTTATTTAAATGTATATATTATTAATTTATTTAAACACATTTATATTATATATTTTAATACATTTTTTAAATATGTAAAAAACATATTATTATTTATTAAAAAAAAATCCCTAATTGTTATAGCACTTAGATGTATTATTTATTTATATTTCTTTATTTACTTAAACTTTATCGGAATCATTTATTTATTTATTATATAGAATATTATTACTTTACATGCTAACACTTCATATTTGCTATAGCAGTCTTATTATTTTTTATATTTATATATTTATTTACTTAAACAAATTAATATTGTTTATTGAAGTTATTTATTTATTTATTTTCTATTATTTTACATTCAAAACACGTTTTATCTCATTATAGTACTGTATTATTTATTTATTTATTTACTTAAATAAATTAATATTATTTATTGAAGTTATTTATTTAGTTAGTTTCTATTATTTTACATTCAAAACACGTTTTGTCTCATTATAGTACTGTATTATTTATTTATTTATACATTATTTAAACACATTTTATTTATTTATTTAAATAGAAAATATGTATTTTCTATTACATTAATAACACTGTAAATACCGCACTGTTAGATGTATTATTTGTATTAATTTACCCCCTGTCCCAGTGGCACATATATATTTAAATAATAAATGCATGCACGAAACATCCATAATGTCGTGTTATGATTTGTGCAACAGATCCAGGACATCAGCGTGGAGACGGAAGACAATAAAGAGAAGCGCTCCGCCAAAGACGCCCTGCTTCTGTGGTGCCAGATGAAGACCGCCGGGTGGGTGGAGGTCCAGACCCGAGACTCCAGCGCATCCTTCAGGTCTGACCGCTCTCTTCTGTCTTTCACAGATATCCCAACGTCAACATCCACAACTTCACCACCAGCTGGCGGGACGGGATGGCCTTCAATGCCCTCATTCACAAACACAGGCCAGACCTGATTGATTTCGACAAACTGAAGAAGTCCAACGCCCACTACAACCTGCAGAACGCCTTCAATCTGGCGGAGCAGCACCTGGGTCTCACCAAACTCCTGGACCCCGAAGGTAAGCCGCCCCAGAACTCAAAAAAATTGAGGCAATCGATTGCCTCAAATTTTTTAAGTTGAATAACTAAAAAGTCACAATTTTCCAGAACTTAAAAGGTTGGATTACCTGCTACTTGTACCTTTTGATAACAGTTAAATTAAAGTGCTCATTTAGCTCAACTCAAATATTTGCAGTTCATATGACTTATGGTGCGTTCACACCGGACGCGATTCGCGCGAGTGATTTACATGTTAAGTCAATGCAGAGACGCGAAATGGCATTCTGCGGCGCGATTGAGGCGGCGCGAATTGAGCGTTTTGAACGCGCGGTTCGCGGGAATCGCTCAAGTTGAAAAATCTGAACTTTAGCGGATATTTCGCGCCGTGTTAACCAATCAGGAGCTTGCTCTAGTAGTGACAACAATGAGGAGAAAATCTGTATATTAATATCTGGTTCAGACAATATGATTATCACTGTGATAACATTAAATGACATGAAACACAACCCAGTCTCTTTTTGTTAAATGCAAGTTTATGTATGATCAATAGGGGTGTAACGGTACACAAAACTGACGGTTCGGTACGTACCTCGGTTTTGAAGTCACGGTTCGGTAAGAGTTCGGTACAGCAGATTTACAAAATTGCTTTTTATTTATTTTTTATATTTAACAGTGGTTTACTGGAGAAAAAAAGTGTCCTTGAATGAATTAAATTATATCTAAAAGTTTATTTAAGATATTTCTGTAAATGATATAGGGAGCCCTTACTTGTACATTAATATTAAAGGTTCACAACAGAGCCCAAACTATTAGCCTAAATTCAGTTGCTATTTATTTTTAGGTATGATAATCAACACTCAAATAACACATTGTGTGCAAATATGTAAACTTCACATAAGGCAGTTTTTGCATTAACTTCTAAATCTAATTATAAAATAGTTTTTTTCTCCTAATCGTTGTTGTAATATAATAATTTATATACAGTGTCTGTCATTTTCATGACAGGTTTATTTAACATGCATGAAATAATCAAGACATCACTAACAGGTTAAGTAGAATATAATGAATATAACGGCTAATATAGAGCATATATTTAGCGAAAGAGTTGATTTCTCTAGTGAATAAAATTCTGTGGACACTGAATGACTGCCTGAGGTAAATGTGATGCTAAAGTTACATGACATTGTTTAGTTCACAAGCAGTTATATTGACATCTTTCCGCAGTTGAAACACTGATTTAGCGATTACACCACATATATACATGACAGTAAATTGTAATGTATCCTCAGCATACCGTCGGATCGTCATTCATGTTTATTCTTGAATCTTTAGTAGATGATCGATCGCCTTCACAGATGATCGCGTTCACGCGCGTGCGCGTCGCGCGGCCGCTTGAACTGTGATCAGTGACCAGTCACGCCACATAGAGCGTCAAAACGGCATCAATCGTTTGGATTTCGTGATAAAATGGACTGAATACTTAATATGTTCGTGTGGGAACTCGGATTGAAGTGTGTTCCGCGCTTACAACAAGCCGACAGTGAACTGTTAAAGATTACATTCATAACCGTTCGACGCGTGCACCGTTCACAAATGATCGCGGTCACGCGCGCCGCGCGGCCACTTGAACTGTGTTTAGTGATCACTGATCAGTCACGCACATTAAAGAGCATCAAAACGTCATTTATAGTTTGAATTTCATGATAATATGGACTGAATACTTAATATGTTCGTGTGGGAACTCGGATTGAAGTGTGTTCCGCGCTTACAACAAGCCGACTGTTAACTGTTAAACATTACATTCATAACCGTTCGGTACACGCGTGCACCGTACCGGAAGCCCTGTACCGAAACGGTTCAATACGAATACGTGTACCGTTACACCCCTAATGATCAATAATACAAAAGTATAAGTAATGTATAACAAGCTATACATGAAATAAAGCAAACAATTCAGTCAAACATTCAAAGTCAGTGCTAGTAGGCTAAAGTTACCCATGATGCGAATTCGCGTCTGTTGTGCAGTGAATGTCACACGCGATTCGCGCGAGTAAACTCAAAATGTACACGCGTCCACCTTCGCACGATCAGCATGAATTATTTGCGCGAATCGCGTCCGGTGTGAACGCCACATTACAGTTTTCTGTTAAGGCAACTCAATTATTTTCAGTTATTATAACAAAGTTTTGCGTTTTCACAGAACTTTAAAAAATAAGTACACAACCACACCATTTTATGTTAACAAAACTCAATTTTTATTGTTTTGTGTTGTCATTGCTTTAAGTACACGGTAGTCAAATATGTTGAGTTTGTTTCCTTAAAAACATGTGACTCAGACTTAAAATTTTGAGGCAATTGAGATCCAGCACGGTTTTAATCAGAAAAGCTGAATAAGTTTTAAAATAGATTGTATGTTAAGTACTTTGACCTCCTGTGAGATTTACTCACACACACACATCAAGAATCAGCCTATGAATCTCAACCATGGTGACACGCTTTATGCCGCAATGCATTATGGGAGCCATGGATGAGTTTTGCATGATGCACCCAGAATGCATTGCGGCATGAATCATGTAACCATTGTTGAGATTCATAGGCTGATTCTTGATGTGTGTGTGTGTGAGTAAGTCTCGCAGGAGTTAGAAGTGCTTATTGTGTGATGTGTTAAACCGGAGAACAACACTTATATACACGTTTTAAAAATCGTTTAGTTTGTAGGCTACATTAAACTCATGACAATAAATAAATAAAATAAATACATTTTGTCTTCCACTAACACATTTCTTAATTTTTTTAATAGGCTATGGTTGTAATTTATTTGTTATGATGTTATGATTTTACTTATTTGGTTAAGCACTTTGAGATTTTATTGTATTTTAGCATGTGCTATGTAAATTTATTTTTAAATCATCTCTATTTGAAACAACAGAAATAACAGGACTTCATCATTCTTAGCATGTAATTACTTAATTCTATTAAGTTGTACTTAATTTATGTTTTAAGTTATGCTTACTTATTCACAAAAAAGTTCCATTTAATCAAAAAATATTAGATGAAATTACTCAAAAGGAAGACCATGTTACACCAACTTGAACTAATTAAGTTAGTAGAACTTTTTCTAAAACTTTGAGTATACACTACTTAATCTATTTAATTAGTATGAACGTTCGGGTTTACAGTGTGTGCTCAGAGCTCCTCCGTTCCTCGCCCTGACCCCTGACCCCTGACCCCTGCTGACCTCTCTCTTTCAGACATCAGCGTCGACCATCCCGACGAGAAGTCCGTCATCACTTATGTGGTCACGTACTACCATTACTTCTCCAAGATGAAGGCCTTGAAGGTGGAGGGCAAACGTATCGGAAAGGTCTGAGTCTTCAAAACACGCAAACTACATCCAGAAGGTTCTCCGTTTTATAGCAAAGAGCTTTTCAGAGACTCGATAATATCGAAATATAAGTTATTAATTATTTCAAAGGTATTTTATTTGAATAAGAATATATCATATTAATATATCTTAAAGCTCCACTGTGTGATATTTTCCCCCATCTAGTGGTGAACTTGTATATGACCATCCAGTGAATATTAGTTTTTGTTCCTCTCAATTCCGATTTCGTTTTAACTCCTACGGTGGCCGATTTAGTCCAAGATTAACATGGCTTCCAGTTCGCCCTCGTCCACATTGGACACGGTGCCATCGAGTGTTAAAACGCCAAAGGCCAAGCTTGAATTTATGGGAATGTCCCTCTTTGGCTAATGTACTTTCAAGATGGAGGGGCAACATGGCGACCCGCATTCGAACCCTCACCCGTATGTGTTTTCAATGGCATATTATAAACTTACGAGAATACTTTATTACTTGAAAGAAGTAAATATACATTAATGAGCACATATATTTTTGAAAGAACTAAGTGTTTTTAGCTAAGAATAAACTAAAAAAGTTACACAGTGTAGCTTTAAATGTGCTATTTTGTTTATTTATCAGTTTTGTAAGAGATATACTGTATAATACTTTAAATATTCCTATTAAAAATACTAATAATTAAATAAACGCATTCCTTTTTCGAGATTAAACTGTTAAATATTGAAAATGTTCCTATTTAAAAGCAATAATAATAGTTTAAATATTCCTAGTTTAATTTTTTCTTAGTTCCTATTTGAAATGTCACCATAAGCAATCTTAATATTTACATTCATAATATTTATTTAGTTGATATAATATTTAATTGAAATTGGTCTTCTGTCCTACCTCTGTTTATTGGCTTATTTATTGTTTATTATTTATCAGTTTTATAAGAAATATAGGATTCCTTAAAAAATCCTATTTAAATTAAATAAATACACTCTTTTTTTGAGATGTAACTATTAAATATGTAAATATTCCAATAAAAATAAGTAGTTTAAACATTCCTGTTAAATTAAAATAAGGGTTTTGTTTACACCTATTAAATATTCCTATTGAAATAAAATAAATGTAAATAAATAAATTAAATATATAATAAACTAAATGTAATATAATAAATAAATATAATTAAATAATATTATAAAAAGTAACAGTTTATCTTAATATTTGCATATTTGGTCTTAAATGTGTTATTTTTATTTATTTATCAGTTTTGTAAGAAATATACTGTATTATACTTTAAAGATTCCTATTGAAATAAAAAATCATTTCAAAATTAAATTAACACATTTTTTAAATGTAACCGTTAAATAATTAAATAAATAAAATAAATTGTTTAAATATTCCTATTAAAATAAAATTAGTTTTATTTTTTCTAATTTATAAAAAAAAATGTACTAAATAAATTCCTGTTTGAAATGTCACCATTAGCAATCTTAATATTTACATTAATAATATTTATTTAGTTGATATAATATTTAATTTAACTTCTATTAAATTAGGTCTTCTGTCCTACCTCTGTTTATTGACTTATTTATTGTTTGTTCTTTTATTATTTATCAGTTTTATATATATGAACTATAAGATTCTTTAAAAATTGTTAAGTATGTAAATATTCCAATGAAAATAAGTAGTTTAAACATTCCTTAAATATTCCTATTGAAATAAACTAAATATAAATAAATAAATAAAATAATTTTTAAATCGATTTTTTAAAAATATATAATAAATAATAATAAATTAAATGTAATATAATAAATCAATATAATTAAATAATATAATAAAAATATATGTTACTGTTCATCTTAATATTTGCATATTTAATTGCAATTGGTCTTAAATGTGGTATTTTTATCAGTTTTGTGAGATATATATACTGTGTAATATTTTAAAGAATCCTATTAAAATAAATAAATAAAATAAATGCATTCCTTTTTTTTTAAACATATTTAAATATTCCTATTAAAGTAATTCATAGTTTAAATATTCCTATAAAAATAAAATGAGTTTGATTTTTTTCTAATAAATAAAAAATATTAACTAAATAAATTCCAATTTGAAATATCATCATTAGCAATGGCATCATCTTAATATTTACATATTTAATTAAAATTGGTCTACTGTCCTACCTCTGTTTATTGATTTATTTATTGTTTGTTTATTATTTATAAGTTTTCTAAGAAATAAATGATTCTTTAAAAATTCCTATTACAATAAAATAAATAAATACATTTTTGAGATGTAACTGTTAAATATTTATACATCTCAAATAAAAAAACTTTCCTATTAAAATAAAATAAGTTTACATTTGTACACCTATTAAATACTCTTATTAAAATAAATAAAATATAAGTTTTAAATACTATATATATATATATAAATAAACAAATTAAATATAATATAATAAATAAAAATATATAATTAAATAATATAATAAGTAAATACCTAATTTATATGTAACGTTCATCTTAATATGTACATAGTTAATGGCATTTGGTCTCTATCTATCATCTGTTTTGCATTCTGAACTGAGATTATGTTTTAACCAATAGTGATATATTGATAAAGTGACTGTGAATCAGAATCGCAGTCTAAACCCTCAACTTATCTAAAGGTTTAACTGTAACTCTGGGCCATTGGGCTTTATTTCCTCCAGACAGTGACATTAACAGTGGCTTTTCTTCTCTAGGTGCTCGACAACGCCATCGAAACCGAGAAGATGATTGAGAAATATGAGTCCCTGGCGTCCGATCTGCTGGAGTGGATTGAGCAAACCATCATCATCCTCAACAACCGCAAGTTTGCAAACTCACTGGTTGGAGTCCAGCAGCAGCTTCAGGCCTTCAACACATACCGGACAGTAGAGAAACCGCCCAAGTGTGTGTCTGCGGCTAGCATACAGCAGAATATAGCAGAACTCGAGTGAGCTGGAGGTTATTTACATCTCTCTCTCTCTCTCTCTCTCTCCACAGATTCACAGAGAAGGGCAACCTGGAGGTGCTTCTGTTTACCATCCAGAGCAAGATGAGGGCCAATAACCAGAAGGTGTACATGCCACGCGAGGGCAAACTCATCTCTGACATCAACAAGGTGAACATCACATCAGATTCTCTGAACCGGCCGCGACACTGCAAAGTCGAGTTTCACAGCACAAATACAGTACATTATACTTGATATGCAAAATGACTGAATCTAATCAAGTTTATGCTTTAAACAAGAACCAATATCTCCCAGTGAGGCCAGAAAAATACAACCATTCTAAAGGGGGACCAGATTACTGTTCTTACACCCCATTGGCAGATATTTGCTCTTGTTTTAAGCATAAACTCACTTCATTTTGACACATTCATAAAACAAGACTTAAAGGATTAGTTCACTTTTAGATAAACTTTTGCTGATCATTTACTCTCCCCCATGTCATCCAAGATGTCCATGTCTTTCTTTCTGCAGTCGAAAAGAAATTAAGGTTTATGATGAAAACAGTCCAGGGTTTTTCTCCATATAATGGACTTCAATGGGCTCCAAATGGTTCAAATGACAGTTTCAGTGCAGCTTCAAAGGGCTTTAAACGACACCAGATGATGAATAAGGGTCTGATCTAGACAAACCATCAGTTTCTGAGAGAAACCCAGCAGTATTTATGCTATTATTTTACCTCTTAACAGACGAACGTGATCATCTCTGAGCTCCGCCATAACTTCCGACAAGTGAGGTCAAAATACGAGCGTGGTCATAGATATATCGATAGTAGATGCCTCATTCTACTGATCCGTGTAGGCGCTAATGAGGCATCTACGTATATATCTATGACCACGCTCGTATTTTGACCTCACTTGTCGGAAGTTATGGCGGAGCTCAGAGATGATCACGTTCGTCTGTTAAGAGGTAAAATAGCATAAATACTGCTGGGTTTCTCTCAGAAACTGATGGTTTGTCTAGATCAGACCCTTATTCATCATCTGGTGTCGTTTAAAGCCCTTTGAAGCTGCACTGAAACTGTCATTTGAACCGTTTGGAGCCCATTGAAGTCCATTATATGGAGAAAAACCCTGGAATGTTTTCATCCAAAACCTTATTTTCGACTTTAGAAAGAAAGACATGGACATCTTGGATGACATGGGGGAGAGTAAATTATCAGCAAAAGTTTATTCAAAAGTGAACTAATCCTTTAACATCTTACTGTGTGTTCACACCAGAAGCGACTTGCGTGAATAAATTGCGCTATTCGCGTGTAGTTGGACGCTTAAACATTTTGAGTTTACTCGCTTCATTCGCGTGACATTCACTTCACAACAGAGACGTCAATTCACGTCATGGGAGGGGCTTCTGTTTCAGCTCCAGTCTCATTATGAAATGGCTGACATGGATTGTTTAAAATACGGTGAATAAGCTTAATTTGCCGGCTCTAGCTAGCTGTAGTCTCAATCGGGTGAATCCAGGGGGATTGTCATCTCAATGGCAAAAAGTGTCCCAATCATCCTGAAATTCCCCTATATACAAATCTCAAATTGAGTACAGAGCACTTTTTACAACTCATCAGACTGTTCTTTGTATTTTTTGAGCAGTGATGAAATATATTTGTCTGGCTTTCACCGGACCAAGCCCAATTTAAGATTGAACATTGGTCTGGGGATCTGCTCTGTATTTTCTACTGCACAAGAGGCGTGATCAACGAGCATAAATTAAATGACTGTACGCAATTGGACAGTCCTTCAACCAATCAGACCACAAGAGGCGTGATCAACGAGCATAAATTAAATGACTGTACGCAATTGGACAGTCCTTCAACCAATCAGACCACAAGAGGCGTGATCAACGAGCATAAATTAAATGACTGTACGCAATTGGATAGTCCTTCAACCAATCAGACCACAAGAGGCGTGATCAACGAGCATAAATTATATGACTGTACGCAATTGGATAGTCCTTCAACCAATCAGACCACAAGAGGCGTGATCAACGAGCATAAATTATATGACTGTACGCAATTGGATAGTCCTTCAACCAATCAGACCACAAGAGGCGTGATCAACGAGCATAAATTAAATGACTGTTCGCAATTGGACAGTCCTTCAACCAATCAGACCACAAGAGGCGTGATCAACGGGCAACGACCTATGGCAATGACCCATCGCGTCTCTATCCGTCATCGTGTTAAACCCGGCAGGTGGATAAGCCAGTCTGTGATTGGTTCCCACAAAAGTGTAACAGAAGCAGTAGAAATGAATGTACAGGTTTCCAGACCGAGTTGCAGGGCGAAATCAAATCGCCGGCAGATCAGGCTGGGTTTACCCAGTCTAGAAATATATCGCTTTTGTAAATACTCGCCAGCATTTCAGTAATAAAAGCCTAGATCTTTAAAATACATCCAAATTACAGCGAAGCGCAACCGTATGGTGGTCCGCAGTGGCCAAAAAGGATATAAAGAGTGAATTCTGAAGTGATATACTCTTGAAAATGTGGATTCGGATGACAATTAAATGACCACATGACCTCTGTGTTTGTCTATAAACAGTAGGTCATTAGTCCGGGGATTTTTACGCGGGTGTTTGGGAGAAAAACACTGACTTTCTGGATTCAGACGGCAATAAAATCACTGGAAACACTTTAGAATAATGGTCATTAGTTAACTACATTAGTTAACATAAACTAATAATGAACTGCACTTATAAAGCAGTTATTAATCTTTGTTAATGTTAATTTCAACATTTACTAGTGCTTTATTAAAATCTTGTTAACATTAGTTAATGCACTGTGAACTAACATGAGCAAACCATGAACAGCTGGATTTATATTAACTAACGTTAACAAAGATGAACAAATACAGTAACAAATGTACTGCTCATGGTTAGTTCATGTTAGTTAATACATTAACTAAAGGCCATTATTCTAAAGTGTTACCAAATCACTGACAATGATGAAAATACCACACGACCCCATGAGAAACAATCACCGTCCACCTATAGGGCTAAATAATGTTTTTTTTGGTGTATTTGGCGTTCTGCGAAGCTATGGCACAACCCCAGTGTGTTTGTAAGTTGAGCGTGTGTTGATGTGTTGATGTGGTGCTGCGGCAGGCGTGGGAGCGTCTGGAGAAGGCGGAGCATGAGCGCGAGCTGGCCCTGAGGACGGAGCTGATTCGCCAGGAGAAGCTGGAGCAGCTCGCAAGACGCTTCGACCGCAAGGCCGCCATGAGGGAGACCTGGCTGAGCGAGAACCAGCGCCTCGTCTCCCAGGTGTGCTCCAGACACACACACACACACACACACACACACACATACACACATATACACACATATACACACACACACACACACACACACACACACACATACACACTCACACATACACACACATATACACACACACACACACACACACACACACACATATATACACACACGCACACACACACACACACACACACACACGTGCTGCGTCATTACATCAGCCTCGAGTTTAAACACTTCTCTGCCCTCTGGTGGTGAAAGATCTCAGATTTATACATTGACATTTTATAATTGTACTATATTTCTGAAGCTATGTTATGATTTTAAGATATTTAGTTATAATATATTTAAATATATTTAAATGTTTATTTATATTATTATGAATTATTATGTGCTATTACATATTGTACATTTATATTACTATTATTATTATTTATATATTTATAAAAATAAAGGCTTTAAATGAGCATATGATAAAAAATTTAATTTAAAAGTTCATTAATTATGTATGTATATATATTTGAAAAACAGTTGATTTTATATTTTAATATGTTATGAATTATTATGTTCTTATTATATATTTATGTTATTATTTATATTATTTCTATGACAACAACAAAGCAAAGAAATATAAAAAAAATGTACTATATTTCTGAACTATGTTATGATATTAAGATATGTAAAAAAAACTATATTTATTTATATTTTAATATTATTAATTATATTACGTTATTACTAATGGTACATTTATGTTAATATTGATATATTTTTTATGAAAATAAAGGCTTTAAATGAGCATAGAATTTTTTATAGATGTATGAAAAACATAGTTTATTTATATTTTAATATTTATTATGTTCTTATTATAAATTTATATCATTTTTATGAAAACAAAGGCTCTAAATGAACAATTTCTGCTTTCTCTAAACATACATGAACCAAACAATAATTGTACTATATTTCTGAACGATGTTATGAAAGATATTTAATTATCATGTACATTTTATTTTAATATTTATTATGAATTATTATGTTATTACGTACTGTTTTACACATTTATAGTACTATTTATAATATTTTTATGAAAATAAAGGCTTTAAATTAGCATTTTTCATAATTTTGCCACAGAAAAATCTCTGCTTCCTCTAAACACACATAAACCAAGCAATAATTGTGCTTAATTTAATATACAGTTTGTGTAAAAACTAGGGCTGTCAAAAGATTAATCGCGATTGATCGCATCCAAAATAAAAGTTTGTGTTTACATAATATATGTGTGTGTACTCTGTTAATTATTATTTATATATAAATACACACACAAGCATGTATATATTTAAGAAAAAAATATTATTTTTTATATATAAAACATTTATATTTATATATATTATAGATTATATAAATGTATATACATGCAAATATTTCTTCAATATATACATGAATGTGTGTGTATTTATATATAAATAATAATTAACAGAGTAAACACAAACTTTTATTTTGGATGCGATTAATCGCGATTTATCTTTTGACAGCCCTAGTAAAAACTGATTTTTATTTATTTTTAATTACATTTTTTACTTTTCTTTTTCTTAAACAAAAACAAACAAATCCAAAACATTTTATAAGACAAATAGAAAGAAAAGAGAAAAAATAATTTTTAATATTTACACTATTTTCAATATTTTGTACATTTGGCATTACTGAAATCCCCAGAATAATCTCAGATGAATGATTTGAGAGCAAATGAATTGCATGTTTTAGTTGGTGAAAGCTTGTTTCTTCCTAACATTCCTGTTTCTTTTCTCCAGGACAATTTCGGATTCGACCTGCAGGCGGTTGAGGCAGCCACCAAAAAGCACGAAGCCATCGAGACGGACATCGCGGCGTACGAGGAGCGCGTTCAGGCGGTGGTGTCCGTGGCCAGAGAGCTGGAGGCCGAGAACTACCACGACATCAAGCGGATCGCGGCCCGTAAAGACAACGTGCTGCGCCTGTGGGAATATCTGCTGGAGCTGCTCAAAGCACGCCGGCAGCGGCTGGAGATGAACCTCGGCCTGCAGCGCGTCTTCCAGGAGATGCTCTACATCATGGACTGGATGGATGAAATGAAGGTGAGAGGAAGGAGTGTGAGCTGGGCTCTCGCAGAGAGATCAACATAAAACAATGGGCCCTATTTTAACAATCTGAGCTCATGGTGCAGGTGGACTTAGGGCGTGTCCGAATCCACTTTTGCTAGTTTAACATGGTCTAAAAGGGTCGTCCCTCGTCTCTTAATGAGTTGTTTTGGGCGTAACGTGCAGTAAACCAATCAGAGTCTTATCTCCCTTTCCCTTTAAAGGTCCCATGTCATGAAAATTTCATTTTTTTAGGTTTTTTAACATTAATATGAGTTCCCCTAGCCTGTATATGGTCCCCAAGTGGCTAGAATTTTTTGATGGGTGTAAACCGAGTTCTGGCTGTCTTTCTCTGCCTTTGAGAAAATGACAGCTCAGACGAGCTGATCTGGAATTTTCCTGTTATGACATCATACCAGGAAAGGTTACCTCCCCTTCCTCTGCTTTGCCCGCCCAGAGAATGTGGAGAAAATGCGTGCAGTGCCTCGCTAAGCCACGCCCCCTCTGCAACATAATATAACACTCATTTCAAATGCAAAGATGTCAGCCAATCACAACAGTGGGCGTTTTCACTGAAGTCTCACAGCAGACACGCCCCTTGAAACAGGGCATTCAGCCAGAGATGTAATAACAGTATAGAAAAAAATGCCTTTTATTTCTAAATTATGACATTTTTTGATGTAAAAATCAAACTAACAATATAAGTACACCACAGGAAACATTATAAAATAATAGAAAAATGCCATGCCATGGGACCTTTAAAAGCCAGTTGCGCTCGAACCATGAGCGGATTCACTATTAAAGGGTTAGTTCACCCAAAAATGAAAATTCTGTCATTAGTTCCTCACCCTCATGTGGTTGGGAACGTCGTTACAAAGTCCATCTCACCACAGTGACTCTACAATAATTTTAGACTTTAGGTGTAATGGGATCATATTTGAAAGATTATTTGCTTTATTCCATCTTTTTTTAAACCATCATGTTCTCTTTATGTACCGCACTCCTGTATTCACAATAATAATCATAATTTTCAATTAAATTTATTTTCCCTTCACATTTTTATGTGCTCGTTTGACCTGCACTGTAAAAAGATTATTGGCGGGTGCAAGAAAATACTATTACAGTCTTTCGGATTCAAAATGTCATGTTTAATTTAGTGTTTCTTGCGTAATTTGTGAAATATACTAGGACTTTCTTAGTGAAAATTGCTTCAAAGCAAGCAAAATCCTACACTAGTGCGTTAAAATCCCAGCAGACCAATATTAGTGAAGCTTTAAGCCATTTTCTTTGTTTCAAAGACGTTTAGAACAGGAAATTATGGTTAAAGGGCCTTTTTATTGCCAGCGTGTGAACAGCTTGTAACAAAACTTCCTAACAACTTCCTAGGTTGTGTATGAAAGCCTGTAGACTGATTTTTATGAGACGTTTTTACAGGGGAAATCAAAAGGATGTGACATTTACGCCCGAGAGCCTCTCTCACATTCAATGATATTAGATCATTATAGCCAAAAGAACTTGCAGTGCCAAGTTTAAAGTATAAATGAGATTGAAGCAAAGTGAATAATAACCTAAATGATGATGATGAAATGATGAAGTTTTAAGTTTCATCAGGGCTCCAGACTAACATTTGAGAGCAGTGACACCGGCGCCACAGTTAATGTAATCATAAAATTACTTTTATTTTGTTAATAAGTGCAGTTACTAATAATATTACATCTTTGTTTATTGGAAATTTAACAGTGAAGCGCTGAGGTTGAAGTGATTTGCAGATCAAATTAACTTTTATTAACAACAGTAATGTGCAAAAACCTCCTTTTTATAGGGAAAATGTAAATATTCTACTCTTATTAAATGTTCCATTCCATTGCTCTTCTATAGTCTCACACTGAACTGACCGACAGCTTCAGTGATTATATACCCTATTCATTAACATGTATTCTTATTTCTGTGCCATAGTTATTATATTGATTAATTATAGATAAACAGCTAATCTTTGTGCTTTGTATATGTGCATTTCTGAAATGCATAACATGTACAAATCAATTTAAATTGTAATGTAGATGCATTTTCTGTGAAGCTGCTTTGAAACGATATGTATCGTGAAAAGTGCTATACAAATAAATATGATTTGAATTGAATTGAATTAGGGAGCGCTCTACATTGAAGTTTTTCATGAGACTTTGTGACTTGCTACTTTTCTCCATATATTAAGCAGTGGAAATGGCTAATAAGTCATTAAGTGCTCCTCTGCCGCCATCTACTAGTTATAGTGGGCATTTCATGTCTTTTTGAAATAAAGTGGCCCACACCTTTAAACTTTTAGTTTTACAAATCATCACATTAAAAATAACATTAAAATTGTATAATATTTAGAGCTCTGATGTGCTAGAAAAAGTCACGTAATGGAGATCGGCGCGTGTGTGAGCTCGCGCAGCACAATCGCGGTTTCGTTCCACCGATTGATGTTTCTCATGTGTAACAGAAATGGCATCTCTTATAATTTGGGCACCAGTGCCACCTCTAACCCAATGTAGTCACACCAGCATGAAAAAAGTTAGCAAAATGCCACTATTTGGTTTGAGTCTGGAGCCCTGTTCATATCCTGATGATCGCCTGCTGTCCTCCGCAGATGCTGCTGCTGTCTCAGGATTATGGGAAGCACTTGCTCGGGGTGGAAGATCTGCTGCAGAAACATGCGCTGGTGGAGGCCGACATCGGCATACAGGCCGACCGCGTCAAAGCCGTCAATGCCAACGCACAGAAGTTTGCCGTGGATGAGGAGGGTAAGAGGGTCTCGAGTTTTGAGAACATTAACAGCCAAAATTATTTGTTTTGGTGTGTTTATGCCATCAGGAACTGACTTTAGTGTGAGGATGCTACGTAAATAATGCATAATATTCATAGAAATCATTATACACATATTCTATGTACATTTACATTCACATTTATGCTTTTAGAGGACGCTTTTATCTAAAAGAGGAGACAAAAGCTATTTATTTTTTAATAAAATCCTATTCTTTCAGAGTAAAATAAAAGTAGGGAGTCCAGGTCCAGTCCAGACAGCTCATTTATTATAGTGGGAGATGAGTTTATGATATTTTATGTTGGTTCAGATTCAGACTGAGGAAGCATGCCGAGCTGGTCCAGATTGGGTTTTTGCAAGGTTCCCACGGTCAACCTGGAAATAACAGGAATTTAACAACTGATTTCCAGGCCAGGAAAAAATCAGGGAAATGTAATAAATTCTAGAAGTCATGGGAAAGTCTGGCTTTGCTCTAAATGCAGTTAAATCCTCGCTTGAGCCACGTTCAAATCTCAGTGCATTTTTTGGTTACACTTTATTCCGATTGTCCACTTTAGACATTCTACTAGCTCTAAGGCCATGCGTCCACCGAAGCATTTTTAGCCAGCTCTAGATGTTGTTTCTACAATAAAAACACCGCCTGACATACACATGGAATAATCCCCAACAAACTCCCATAATATTTTTTACAAAAGTGTGGGAATCCTTTTTCCAGAATCATATGGAATTGCAGTTCTATTCACTGTACTCTATCTGTGTCCCTATTTAAAGGGGTGGTTCTGTGGTTTTTTTCTAGGCTTGGTTGTGTTTATGGGGCGCAGTATAACATGTCTTAATACTTCTTTTTTTTTAAAACGCTGTATTTTTCTTATATTTTAGCTTTATTCCACACCGCTGTCTCCACTGCTCGTTTGTTTCCTGCTTCTGTGAAGCCCATCCCTCCGAAAAACGCAATGGTCTTAGATTGGTTAGATGGCCAAATGTAGTTTGTAGTTCTGCAACAGCTCTCTCTCTTTCGTAATGACTGCGCCGTGGCCTCGCCCACTTTGTTGCGTGTTCTTGGGGGCAGTGTTTGTTAATAGCAGGTGTTTATGATCTCACCAAACCGGGAAGAAGCTCGTTGTAGTCCAAACCGGCCGTTTTTGTAGGCAATAAACTGCCATAGCTTTAAAAAGACAACATCTCCGTTTGCTTTGAACTTTCAGCGCTGTAACTTTGCAGATACTGTTTATGCTCAAGCAGCAACATTACACACTAGCTAAAGTTTAAAAAGTGAAATCGCATGCAACCAGCCCTTTAATGTGCCTTGTGTCCATCCGTCTGCAGGCTACAAACCCTGTGACCCTCAGGTCATCCGTGACCGCGTGGCCCACATGGAGTTCTGCTACCAGGAGCTGACCCAGCTGGCAGCCGAGCGCCGCGCCCGCCTCGAAGAGTCCCGCCGCCTCTGGAAGTTCTTCTGGGAGATGGCCGAGGAAGAGGGCTGGATTCGCGAGAAAGAGCAGATCTTGTCCTCGGACGACTGCGGTAAGGATTTGACGGGCGCCGTCCGCCTGTTGAGTCAACATCGCGCCCTGGAGGACGAAATGAGCGGGCGCGCAGGTCACCTCCAGCACACGGTGCGCGAAGGTCAAGCGATGGCCGACGCCGGGCACTTCGGCGAGGCCAAAATCCGCGAGCGCATTGCGGACGTCCAGGCCCAGTGGGCCGCTCTGGAACAGCTGGCAGCGGTCAGGAAAACCCGCTTGGAAGAAGCCTGCAGCCTTCACCAGTTCCAGGCCGACGCCGACGACGTGGACGCCTGGACTTTGGACGCGCTCCGAATCGTCTCCACCTCAGACGTCGGCCATGATGAGTTCTCCACTCAAGCTTTGGTCAGGAAACACAAAGACGCGTCGACCGAGGTTGCTAGCTATCGCCCGGTGATCGACGCCCTCCACGAGCAGGCACAATCCCTTCCTCCAGAACAGGCCCAGGCTGCAAACGTCAACGAGCGGCTGGCGGGCATCGAGGAGCGCTATAAGGAGGTTTCAGAGTTGACCAGGCTGAGGAAACAGGCCCTGCAGGACGCCCTGGCGCTCTATAAGATGTTCAGCGAGGCGGACGCGTGTGAGCTCTGGATCGATGAGAAAGAGCAGTGGCTCAACAGCATGGAGATCCCGGAGAAACTGGAGGACCTTGAGGTCATTCAGCACAGGTGAGAGATGACATCTGTATCTTTGTTTATTAATTTTTTTAATTAAAGGGTTAGTTCACCCAAAAATGAAAATTCTGTCATTAATTACTTACCCTCATGTCGTTCAACAACCTAAGACCTCCGTTCATCTTCGGAACAGAAATGAAGATATTTTAGTGTAAATCTTATGCTCTGAAAGGCCTCCATTGGCACAATGCTCGGTTCACTCTCAAGACCCTTAAAAGACACTAAAGACGTCGTTACAAAGTCCATCTCACTACAGTGGTTCTAAAATAACTTTATGAATCGGCGATAATAGTTTTTGTGCGCAAAAAAACCCTAAATAACGACTTACATAGTGATGATGATTTCAAAACACGGCCTCATGAAGCTTTGAAGCGTTATGAATCAGTGAGTCGAATCATGATTCGGATCGTGTGTCAAACTGCTGAAATTTGGCGATTCAAACCGCTGAATCGACTCGCTAATTCATAACTCTTCGAAGCTTCATGAGGCCGTGTTTTGAAATCGTCATCACTATATAAGTCGTTATTTAGGGTTTTTATGCGCACAAAAACTATTATCGCCGATTCATAAAGTTATTGTAGAGCCACTGTAGTGAGATGGACTTTGTAACGACGTCTTTAGTGTCTTTTAAGGGTCTTGAGAGTGTAAAGTGCATTGAGCCAATGGAGGCCTTTCAGAGCATCAGATTTACACTAAAATATCTTCATTTCTGTTCCGAAGATGAATGTCTTACGGGTGTCCAACGACATGAGGGCAAGTCATTAATGACAGAATTTTCATTTTTGGGTGAACTAACCCTTTAATTTTTTGGATTATTAATCCGTCCTCCGGATGAGACGTTAAACCGAGGTCCTGACTCTCTGTGGTCATTAAAAATCCCATTCGATAAAGAGTAGGGGTGTAACCCCGGCATCCTGGCCAAATTTGCCCATTGGCCCCTCTCCATCATGGCCTCCTAATAATCCCCATATATAGATTGGCTTCATCACTCAGTCTCCTCTCCACCAATCAGCTGGTGTATGATGGGCGTTCTGGTGCAATATGGCTGCCGTCGCATCATCCAGGTGGTGCTGCACATTGGTGGTGCTTGAGGAGATTCCCCCTTCTATATGTAAAGCGCTTTGAGTGCCTAGAAAAGCACTATATAAATATAACAAATTATTATTAATTTGTGTCCATATTGAATAATGTGCTAAACAATGCAGTGTTTGCATATAAATGATTCCTCCAGAATGTTTGGAATGAAAAGGTTGTAAAAGGAATCGGGAGTTTGTTTTGCACTCACAAAACCGGTAACCTTGGTCACATTAACCGGATAATGGTTAGCCAAAAACACTCTGCCATATGGAAGTTGAGCTATGAGTAAAGTTTGTCGTGATTAAACTTTGATGTTGGCTTGAGAAAGCCTAAAAATTGAAGTAGTTAAAAAAATATTTTGAAGCCTTTTAAGTTGAAAATAGTTTTAAAATTTGATAACATTTAAAGTTTTAAGTTTGAATTAGTTTTAAAAGCTGAAGGTTTGAAAAAGTTTGAAACAGTTTTAAGTTTAAAATAGTTTAAAAAATGTAAGCAGTTTTGATTGTTTTAAAAGCTTGAGGTTTAAAAAGTTTGAAGTAGTTTTTAAAAACTCTTGAATTTTGTAGCAGTTTTAAGTTCAAATTAGTTTAAAAATCTTGAAAGGATTTTAAGTTTAAAGAAGTTTAAAAAAAATTTTTAATTATGTAGCAGTTTTAAGTTTAAAATAGATTTAAAATCTTGAATTTTTAGCTTGAAACCGTTTTCATTTTAAAGTACTTTAAAAAAAACTTTTTTTAAGTTTTAAGTTCAAAATAGTTTTTAAAAATCTTGAATTTTGTAGCAGTTTTAAGTTCATAATAGTTTAATCTTGAAACAATTTTAGGTTTAAAGAAGTTTAAAAAATATTTAATTATATAGCAGCTTGTTTAAAATAGTTTTAAAATCTTGATTTTTTTAAGCGTTTTAAGTTTGAAGTAATTTTAAAAGATCAAGGTTTGAAAAAGTTAAGTTTAAAGTAGTTCAAAAATATTGAATTTTTAAGCAGTTTTAGGTTTGAATTAGTATTAAAAGCTAGAGGTTTAAAACGTTAAGTTTAAAAGTAACTTTAAAAGCTTTAAAGAGTTTTGAAATGAATTTTGTAGCAGTTTTAAGTTTAAAATAGATTTAAAATATAGAATTTTTAAGCGTTTTAAGTTTGAAGTAATTTTAAAAGATCAAGGTTTGAAAAAGTTAAGTTTAAAGTAGTTAAAAAATATTGAATTTTTAAGCAGTTTTAGGTTTGAATTAGTATTAAAAGCTAGAGGTTTAAAACGTTAAGTTTAAAAGTAACTTTAAAAGCTTTAAAGAGTTTTGAAATGAATTTTGTAGCAGTTTTAAGTCTAAAATAGATTTAAAATATTGAATTTTTAAGCATTTTAAGTTTGAAGTAATTTTAAAAGCTTGAGTTTTGAAGACGTATTAAGTTTGGAGAAGTTTAAAAATCTTGAAACAGTTTTGAAGTTTGAAGTCATTTTAAAAGCTCAAGGTTTGAAAAAGTTACGTTTAAAAGTAACTTTGAAAACTTGAAACAGTTTTAAGTTTAAAATAGTTTTAACATTTTTAAGTAGTTTTAAGTTTGAAATAGTTTTAAAAGCTTGAGTTTTGAAGACGTTTAAGTTTGAAGCTGTTTTAAGTTTAAAAGTTTGTGTTTGAAAATCTTGAAGCCGTTATAAAAGTTCAAAGTTGAAAGGTTTTAAGACCATGCAGTCTCTTAGATAGATAATTCGACTGCTATTCGGTTGTTAGGATGATTCGCTGATGATGGTGTGATGAAAATGTTTTCATTGCGTTCCAGGTTTGAGAGTCTGGAGCCTGAAATGAATAACCAGGCCTCACGTGTGGCCGTTGTCAATCAGATCGCCAGGCAGCTGATCCACAACGGACACCCGAGCGAGAAAGACATCAAAGCCCAGCAAGACAAACTCAACACCAGGCAAGTCGTAGCATTTTATGTTTCTGTGTAGAACGCAGTACAGGTATAGCTGGTCATGTGACTGGATGCTGGGGGGGGGGGTTTGATTTGTGTGATAAAAATGCCAATGTTTATTAAAAAAATCATGAGTTAAAAATGAATAAAGTTCATGAGACTGACGCGAGTCTGTCTGTGCGTCGAGTGTGTGTGTGTGTGTCAGTGTCCCTCGATTAGCTGACATGAGACGCAGCCACACAGACAGAACACTGACACACACACACACACACACACACACACAGGACATTGACATACAGCATGTTCTCTTGAGTCTTGTCGCGCTTATATATGATAAAGTGATCGCGTGATCATATAACGCTAAGCAAAAATGGATATAAAAACGGACGCTGGAAATTATCGCAGCCGGAAAAATTATCAAGCTCATTTTTTTCTTCATTTATTTATTGACTATCGCGACAGGCCTAGGTGACACTCTGAAACATCAAGAGTGTGATATTGACACATCCACTCACACACACACGCACACTTATACACAGACACACACACACACACTTATACACACACACACCTATGAAAAACTGAACCTATAAACCACATTTAGAATTTTTAAAAATCACTGCTTCGTCAGAATGATATGAAACTTGGTGACTTTTCTAGAATTAGGGATGTTAACACACAACAAATTCGAGGGCATGATTCGAGCATGCTAAGTGGTCCTAAAAAAATACCCACACTTGTGCTCTTCGGTCAAAACTGACCACCATAGGAAATGAATGGGAAATCTGCAAAAACACATTCACAGAAAAAAATCACAATTTCTAACAAAAAAAATATCTAAAACTTTATAATAAATAGTCTTTGAGATTTTTTTAAAATATATTTTCAAATCCATCAAAAAAAAAAAAATAATTAAATGTGTTCAAAACTTCTCAAGCCTCTCCATAGAGACCTCTAGTGGTTACACCCATGGTTGCATGATTTCTTAAATAATTCCAAAAGAGGTGCTAATCTGCCTTCAAAAAATATATATTTTGAAGGCCTAGTCTTTATTTTAACCTGAAATACTGCAATAATTAAAAAAAAAATATATATATATATATATATATTAGGGGTGTAACGATTCGTTTTAACAACGATTCGATTCGTATCACGATTTGAGGTTGTCGATACGATTCAAGGACGATTTTGGTTCATTTAGAACGATACGATCCGAAACGATTCAGTGACCTGAAATCGATTCAGTAACTTTTTAGCCAAAAATTGTGTGACTGAAATAAATATCTGGATACTGCTCAGTGCAGGTGAAATTTCCAAGATTCCTGTTGTTTCTTGTAAGGGAATCAGGTATCAATTAATTATGGATATAAACAAACAAGTAAACAACAATTAATGGCAAATGCATTCAAATTTTATTTGAATAAAGTGCAATCAACAGTTTAGGTTGAATTAACAGGAAGTTAACCTTTTCTGCTCTCATTTTCAATATTCAATACATTTTCAATAAAAGCACAGTAAGTGCAACCAACATTTCAACAGTAGGTTAACCTGCTACTTCTGCTTTTGTTATCCAACATAATATTACAATATTAATATCAAAAATAAAGTGCAACTAACTTCTCTTCAGGTTTAATTAATAGTAGGTGTACCTGTTACTTTTGCTGTTGTTTTTCAACATTAAAATAATACAAATACAATATTAATATCAAAAATAAAGTGCAACCAACATTTCTTCAGTTTGAATAAACTGGCTGAACCTGCTACTACTCTCAGTTTAATAAACAAACAATATTTAACAAAAGATAAAATGTAACCAACTACTCTTCAATGACTCTACATATTTCTTTTTCAAAAATATCAACATGATCTGACCGCAGAACACTTCTCTGTGCGTTCACTATGTCGCCAGCAGTACTAAAAACTCGCTCTGCTGGCACACTGGTCCCAGGAATGCACAGGTAACATTTAGCAAGGGTTGAAAGTACAGGTAACACGTTACTAACTTAGCTCTTTCTCCTGGTGACTTGATAATTTCTCGCTGGTTGGCTTCTCCTCTGCCATCCGCCATGCTGTTTTGTTTTCTTAGCGCTGCTGCTGGTGCGTGCGTTGCGATGATGTCACAGATAGGCAGACTGAATCGAGTAACGTTTAACGCCTTTATCATTAAAAGTGCTAAGAAAAAACATCCATTTAAAGTCTGACGTGCTTAAATCCAATGCGTTATTTCCTATGATCGATACAATCGATTGATTACCTTTTAAAACGATGTTAGATCGATATATGTCGTCCGGAAGGCCAACTTGCCGAGCACAGATCGATGTAGTTAGATCGTAGGAAAATAAATCGATACATCGATGTAGTAGATGAATCGTTACACCCCTAATATATATATATTTTTTATATTCATCAATGGCAAAAATAGACCATAATTATTGCATAAATATAAAAAAATAGCATCAAATCATCTCAAAATACAAATATAAAAAGAAAAAAATATTATTGAAGAAAAATAAATTGCATTGGTTTCACTGGAGTGGAGGAAGTTGTATTTTTAGGTGTCCGGTCACTTATGACCAGGAAAACAACCAACACACGGTGACGGTGAGGAAATTTCCCCACCGGTTAATTGATGTGTGACAACACCGGTAATACCGGTATCACCGGCGGAGGCTTTTAAATCACTAATTTTATCTAACCGACAGTAACATGCACACGACCGCTCTGAACTGAAAACGCGCCAGTGCGCACACACCGTGAATGACAGCTGGTCTGTAAATGCGCGCTCTGTGAGGCCATGGGTGCGTCTCAATCAGTTCCCTAGTTCAGTAGTCAGGGCACTGATCAAGCATTGGTCAGTCTATGATTGAGATGCACGCCATGAATGAATAACAGTTCATCCGTAAAGCCTTGTTTATACTCGGTGCGCGCAGCAAAAATAAATGCGCGCAGTCAGCGTAGCGCGGCTCGCACTGCGGAGCAAGGCGAAAGTAAACAATGCGCTGTGCACATTTTACTTTCGGGTTCTGAATTAGCTCCAATTCGGCTGCGGGTTGCTTGAATTGTGGGTTCATTAGCCTATTATGTTGAATGAAAAACACAACAACAAAACAAATGACAAACTCCCTTAAATAGGCGCTTTTACGTTTCGCTTTGAAACCAAATCTTGCGCGATCATCTCCGTCAGCTCCTCACTCTTAAATCTGATGAATGACTCCTGCCGCTGCCGAGACTCACGGTCGGATCCTGCTTTATTAAGCAGATACGTTCAGTTTTTATTTGTATTGTCTGTTCTCTAACTGAACTAAATATTACTATAAAAATAAATCAAAAAGACGGTGGGCGGTGCCACGGTGGGCAAGTGATGTAACCGGTGTTGAGTCTGGACACCGGTAACACCGGCAACACCGACTATCGTAACAAGCCTAGTTTAACCCCTTAACTGTCACTTGTACTATATATCATTGGAAAGGTCTAAGGCTCAAGAATACATATTTGTTGATGATTTTGCAGAAAATATATATTTTGGAAGAGTAATGGATTAATATATGACAAGAGTGACAAGAGTGTGCATCAAAAAATCTGTATCATTACAGGAGTTTTCACCTTTGTAACAAAAAGTCAACAACCACACTTTTAATCATTCAAACTTTAATTTTCATGCTAAAAGTTCATAACATAAACATTGATTCTAGTATTTAGCCAAAAATATTCAGAAAATAATATTATATATAGAGAATATCTGCCAGATCAGTCTTTAGGGATCACCAATATGGTGTGTCTAACCCCTAGTGGATTTTTGGAGGTTATGCAGCTAAAAGTCTTACAGAAAACTTATTTTTTGAGTTTTTGACCTAAAATTTTGAACACAACTTGGTTAGAATTTTGGCTTTGACTTTGTCTTTTTTAGGCTGAAACCTGTATTAATTTATATATTTTTTAATAAAATAAATAATATTTATTTTATTATATTTTTATAACAATAAACTTAAATTTCAATAACTTTTATATATTAGATGGATGGAGGATGGACAGATAGATACGGATGGATGGATGGATGGATGGATAAATAGATGGACATAGATAGATAGATAGATAGATGGATGGATGGATGGATGGATGGATGGATGGACGGAGGGTTGGGTGGACAGAAGGACGGATGGATAGACAGACAGATAGATAGATAGATAGATAGATAGATAGATAGATAGATAGATAGATAGATAGATAGACAGACAGACAGACAGACAGACAGACAGACAGACAGACAGACAGACAGACAGACAGACAGACAGACAGACAGACAGACAGACAGACAGATAGATAGATAGATAGATAGATAGATAGATAGATAGATAGATAGATAGATAGATAGATAGATAGATAGATAGATAGATAGATAGATAGATAGATAGATAGATAGATATGGATGGATCGATGGTTGGACGGATGGATGCATAGATAGGTGGATATAATATTTATTTTATTATATTTTTA